>NC_068446.1:40081779-40284279 GCF_023373465.1 Oncorhynchus keta | reverse complement strand
TAAATAACCAGATGAAAAGCTCAGAGCAGTGCAGAGGTCACAGTGGCTTATAAATAACCAGATGAAAAGCTCAGAGCAGTGCAGAGGTCACAGTGGCTTATAAATAACCAGATGAAAAGCTCAGAGCAGTGCAGAGGTCACAGTGGCTTTATAAATAACCAGATGAAAAGCTCAGAGCAGTGCAGAGGCAGAGGTCACAGTGGCTTATAAATAACCAGATGAAAAGCTCAGAGCAGTGCAGAGGTCACAGTGGCTTTATAAATAACCAGATGAAAAGCTCAGAGCAGTGCAGAGGTCACAGTGGCTTTATAAATAACCAGATGAAAAGCTCAGAGCAGTGCAGAGGTCACAGTGGCTTTATAAATAACCAGATGAAAAGCTCAGAGCAGTGCAGAGGTCACAGTGGCTTTATAAATAACCAGATGAAAAGCTCAGAGCAGTGCAGAGGTCACAGTGGCTTATAAATAACCAGATGAAAAGCTCAGAGCAGTGCAGAGGTCACAGTGGCTTATAAATAACCAGATGAAAAGCTCAGAGCAGTGCAGAGGTCACAGTGGCTTATAAATAACCAGATGAAAAGCTCAGAGTAGTGCAGAGGTCACAGTGGCTTATAAATAACCAGATGAAAAGCTCAGAGCAGTGCAGAGGTCACAGTGGCTTATAAATAACCAGATGAAAAGCTCAGAGCAGTGTAGAGGTCACAGTGGCTTTATAAATAACCAGGTGAAAAGCTCAGAGCAGTGCAGAGGTCACAGTGGCTTTATAAATAACCAGATGAAAAGCTCAGAGCAGTGCAGAGGTCACAGTGGCTTATAAATAACCAGATGAAAAGCTCAGAGCAGTGCAGAGGCAGAGGTCACAGTGGCTTATAAATAACCAGATGAAAAGCTCAGAGCAGTGCAGAGGTCACAGTGGCTTTATAAATAACCAGATGAAAAGCTCAGAGCAGTGCAGAGGTCACAGTGGCTTTATAAATAACCAGATGAAAAGCTCAGAGCAGTGCAGAGGTCACAGTGGCTTATAAATAACCAGATGAAAAGCTCAGAGCAGTGCAGAGGTCACAGTGGCTTATAAATAACCAGATGAAAAGCTCAGAGCAGTGCAGAGGCAGAGGTCACAGTGGCTTATAAATAACCAGATGAAAAGCTCAGAGCAGTGCAGAGGCAGAGGTCACAGTGGCTTATAAATAACCAGATGAAAAGCTCAGAGCAGTGCAGAGGTCACAGTGGCTTATAAATAACCAGATGAAAAGCTCAGAGCAGTGCAGAGGTCACAGTGGCTTTATAAATAACCAGATGAAAAGCTCAGAGCAGTGCAGAGGTCACAGTGGCTTATAAATAACCAGATGAAAAGCTCAGAGCAGTGCAGAGGTCACAGTGGCTTTATAAATAACCAGATGAAAAGCTCAGAGCAGTGCAGAGGTCACAGTGGCTTTATAAATAACCAGATGAAAAGCTCAGAGCAGTGCAGAGGTCACAGTGGCTTATAAATAACCAGATGAAAAGCTCAGAGCAGTGCAGAGGCAGAGGTCACAGTGGCTTATAAATAACCAGATGAAAAGCTCAGAGCAGTGCAGAGGTCACAGTGGCTTATAAATAACCAGATGAAAAGCTCAGAGCAGTGCAGAGGCAGAGGTCACAGTGGCTTATAAATAACCAGATGAAAAGCTCAGAGCAGTGCAGAGGTCACAGTGGCTTTATAAATAACCAGATGAAAAGCTCAGAGCAGTGCAGAGGTCACAGTGGCTTTATAAATAACCAGATGAAAAGCTCAGAGCAGTGCAGAGGTCACAGTGGCTTATAAATAACCAGATGAAAAGCTCAGAGCAGTGCAGAGGTCACAGTGGCTTTATAAATAACCAGATGAAAAGCTCAGAGCAGTGCAGAGGTCACAGTGGCTTTATAAATAACCAGATGAAAAGCTCAGAGCAGTGCAGAGGTCACAGTGGCTTATAAATAACCAGATGAAAAGCTCAGAGCAGTGCAGAGGCAGAGGTCACAGTGGCTTTATAAATAACCAGATGAAAAGCTCAGAGCAGTGCAGAGGTCACAGTGGCTTATAAATAACCAGATGAAAAGCTCAGAGCAGTGCAGAGGTCACAGTGGCTTTATAAATAACCAGATGAAAAGCTCAGAGCAGTGCAGAGGTCACAGTGGCTTTATAAATAACCAGATGAAAAGCTCAGAGCAGTGCAGAGGTCACAGTGGCTTTATAAATAACCAGATGAAAAGCTCAGAGCAGTGCAGAGGTCACAGTGGCTTATAAATAACCAGATGAAAAGCTCAGAGCAGTGCAGAGGTCACAGTGGCTTTATAAATAACCAGATGAAAAGCTCAGAGCAGTGCAGAGGTCACAGTGGCTTTATAAATAACCAGATGAAAAGCTCAGAGCAGTGCAGAGGTCACAGTGGCTTATAAATAACCAGATGAAAAGCTCAGAGCAGTGCAGAGGCAGAGGTCACAGTGGCTTTATAAATAACCAGATGAAAAGCTCAGAGCAGTGCAGAGGTCACAGTGGCTTATAAATAACCAGATGAAAAGCTCAGAGCAGTGCAGAGGTCACAGTGGCTTTATAAATAACCAGATGAAAAGCTCAGAGCAGTGCAGAGGCAGGGAGCACAGTGGCTCGGACTCACTAGAAGGCAGGATGGGTTTACACCCCTTGACTGATGAAGGAAGACATCCTCTGTGATCATCATTCCTTCTCTCCCTCTCTCTGTTCCCAGGCATGCTGGTAGTTAACGTGACCTGGAGAAACAAGACCTATGTCGGCACCCTCTTGGACTGCACCAGACACAACTGGGCCCCGCCAAGGTAAACAGGAACTCTCACAACTAATCATTAACACACATTCACACACACACACACCCTTTCAAACTGAACATTCAGTCGGTCAGACACTTGAAAACTGACATACTGGTTGTCTTGAGGGCATATTTCCCCCCCATAGCTTTTCCTTTGCTCTGGGGCCATTATGAATGAAATATCCTTGGGTAACGTCTCCGAAGCCCCCCACCCCATAGCTTTTCCTTTGCTCTGGGGCCATTATGAATGAAATATCCTTGGGTAACGTCTCCGAAGCCCCCCCATAGCTTTTCCTTTGCTCTGAGGCCATTATGAATGAAATATCCTTGGGTAACGTCTCCGAAGCCCCCCATAGCTTTTCCTTTGCTCTGGGGCCATTATGAATGAAATATCCTTGGGTAACGTCTCCGAAGCCCCCCATAGCTTTTCCTTTGCTCTGGGGCCATTATGAATGAAATATCCTTGGGTAACGTCTCCGAAGCCCCCCATAGCTTTTCCTTTGCTCTGGGGCCATTATGAATGAAATATCCTTGGGTAACGTCTCCGAAGCCCCCCCATAGCTTTTCCTTTGCTCTGGGGCCATTATGAATGAAATATCCTTGGGTAACGTCTCCGAAGCCCCCCCAATAGCTTTTCCTTTGCTCGGGGCCATTATGAATGAAATATCCTTGGGTAACGTCTCCAAAGCTTCCCCCTCCCCGCTGACACAGGGCTTTCGAAATGCAGCAACGAGAGTTGGAATGATTTTTCTCCTCTATCCTGTCCTCAGCATCACAGAGCTGTCTGAGCCTTTTATAGACTTCTCTACTAAACACCCCACTGGTCTGTCCACAGCCTGCTGGGTCTGAGTGTCCTCAACAATGTTCAAAAGCTTGAAAGCTATCTGTGCAACATAATCAGGTAGTATTATCAATAGGTAGTAAGCTATCTGTGCAACATAATCAGGTAGTATTATCAATAGGTAGTAAGCTATCTGTGCAACATAATCAGGTAGTATTATCAATAGGTAGTAAGCTATCTGTACAACATAATCAGGTAGTATTATCAATAAGCTAGCTGTGCAACATAATCAGGTAGTATTATCAATAAGCTATCTGTGCAACATAATCAGGTAGTATTATCAATAGGTAGTAAGCTATCTGTGCAACATAATCAGGTAGTATTATCAATAAGCTATCTGTGCAACATAATCAGGTAGTGTTATCAATAGGTAGTAAGCTATCTGTGCAACAGAATCAGGTAGTATTATCAATAGGTAGTAAGCTATCTGTACAACATAATCAGGTAGTATTATCAATAGGTAGTAAGCTATCTGTACAACATAATCAGGTAGTATTATCAATAGGTAGTAAGCTATCTGTACAACATAATCAGGTAGTATTATCAATAAGCTATCTGTGCAACATAATCAGGTAGTATTATCAATAGGTAGTAAGCCATCTGTGCAACATAATCAGGTAGTATTATCAATAGGTAGTAAGCTATCTGTGCAACATAATCAGGTAGTATTATCAATAAGCTATCTGTGCAACATAATCAGGTAGTGTTATCAATAGGTAGTAAGCTATCTGTGCAACAGAATCAGGTAGTATTATCAATAGGTAGTAAGCCATCTGTGCAACATAATCAGGTAGTATTATCAATAGGTAGTAAGCTATCTGTGCAACATAATCAGGTAGTATTATCAATAAGCTATCTGTGCAACATAATCAGGTAGTGTTATCAATAGGTAGTAAGCTATCTGTGCAACAGAATCAGGTAGTATTATCAATAGGTAGTAAGCTATCTGTGCAACAGAATCAGGTAGTATTATCAATAAGCTATCTGTGCAACATAATCAGGTAGTGTTATCAATAGGTAGTAAGCTATCTGTGCAACAGAATCAGGTAGTATTATCAATAGGTAGTAAGCTATCTGTGCAACAGAATCAGGTAGTATTATCAATAGGTAGTAAGCTTTTTCTTTTTAATGCTGCAGACATTGCGGACGAGGAAGGTCTCTGTATATTTTATTACCAGCAGGCAGAGTGTAATGGTGTTTGCCACAGTGTTCTGTATCAGTGGACAACCAGACTCTTCAAAACATGTCCGCTGGCCAGTCCCAGGACAGGGAGACCATATTGTACACAGGGAAATTGACATCAGGGCTACTTTGTAGATTCATAGATTAATTAAATGAAACAAACAAACCTCTATTTTGACAATAAATAATTGATAAAATATCTATAAGACAATACGGGCCCTAAAAGAGTTGGTAAGTAATTGCTTCTTCACCATGTGTTGGCGAGGAAGATGAACAATGACCATAGTGATGTAAGTAATAGTCCTGCATCTCCATTGCGTTGTGTGTCGCCCTGTAATCCAATGTTATTAGTCACATGATGCCAAATACAGCAGGTTTAGTAGACCTTATAGTGAAATGCTGAATACAACAGGTGTAGTAGACCTTATAGTGAAATGCTGAATACAACAGGTGTAGTAGACCTTATAGTGAAATGCTGAATACAACAGGTGTAGTAGACCTTATAGTGAAATGCTGAATACAACAGGTGTAGTAGACCTTATAGTGAAATGCTGAATACAACAGGTGTATTAGACCTTATAGTGAAATGCTGAATACAGCAGGTGTAGTAGACCTTACAGTGAAATGCTGAATACAACAGGTGTAGTAGACCTTATAGTGAAATGCTGAATACAACAGGTGTATTAGACCTTATAGTGAAATGCTGAATACAACAGGTGTATTAGACCTTATAGTGAAATGCTGAATACAACAGGTGTAGTAGACCTCACAGTGAAATGCTGAATACAACAGGTGTAGTAGACCTCACAGTGAAATGCTGAATACAACAGGTGTATTAGACCTTATAGTGAAATGCTGAATACAACAGGTGTATTAGACCTTATAGTGAAATGCTGAATACAGCAGGTGTAGTAGACCTTACAGTGAAATGCTGAATACAACAGGTGTAGTAGACCTCACAGTGGAATGCTGAATACAACAGGTGTAGTATACCTTACAGTGGAATGCTGAATACAACAGGTGTAGTAGACCTCACAGTGAAATGCTGAATACAACAGGTGTAGTAGACCTTACAGTGAAATGATGAATACAACAGGTGTAGTAGACCTCACAGTGAAATGCTGAATACAACAGGTGTAGTAGACCTTACAGTGAAATGCTGAATACAACAGGTGTAGTAGACCTTACAGTGAAATGCTGAATACAACAGGTGTATTAGACCTTACAGTGAAATGCTGAATACAACAGGTGTAGTAGACCTTACAGTGGAATGCTGAATACAACAGGTGTAGTAGACCTTACAGTGGAATGCTGAATACAACAGGTGTAGTAGACCTTACAGTGGAATGCTGAATACAACAGGTGTAGTAGACGTTACAGTGGAATGCTGAATACAACAGGTGTATTAGACCTTACAGTGGAATGCTGAATACAACAGGTGTATTAGACCTCACAGTGAAATGCTGAATACAACAGGTGTAGTAGACCTTACAGTGAAATGCTGAATACAACAGGTGTAGTAGACCTTACAGTGAAATGCTGAATACAACAGGTGTATTGGACCTTACAGTGAAATGCTGAATACAACAGGTGTAGTAGACCTTACAGTGGAATGCTGAATACAACAGGTGTAGTAGACCTTACAGTGGAATGCTGAATACAGCAGGTGTAGTAGACCTTACAGTGGAATGCTGAATAAAACAGGTGTAGTAGACCCTACAGTGGAATGCTGAATACAACAGGTGTATTAGACCTTACAGTGGAATGCTGAATACAACAGGTGTATTAGACCTTACAGTGGAATGCTGAATACAACAGGTGTAGTAGACCTTACAGTGAAATGCTGAATACAACAGGTGTAGTAGACCTCACAGTGAAATGCTGAATACAACAGGTGTAGTAGACCTCACAGTGAAATGCTGAATACAACAGGTGTAGTAGACCTTACAGTGAAATGCTGAATACAACAGGTGTAGTAGACCTTACAGGGAAATGCTGAATACAACAGGTGTAGTAGACCTCACAGTGAAATGCTGAATACAGCAGGTTTAGTAGACCTTATAGTGAAATGCTGAATACAACAGGTGTAGTAGACCTTACAGTGGAATGCTGAATACAACAGGTGTAGTAGACCTTACAGTGAAATGCTGAATACAACAGGTGTAGTAGACCTCACAGTGAAATGCTGAATACAACAGGTGTAGTAGACCTCACAGTGGAATGCTGAATACAACAGGTGTAGTAGACCCTACAGTGAAATGCTGAATAAAATAGGTGTAGTAGACCTCACAGTGAAATGTTGAATACAACAGGTGTAGTAGACCTCACAGTGAAATGCTGAATACAGCAGGTGTAGTAGACCTTACAGTGGAATGCTGAATACAACAGGTGTAGTAGACCTCACAGTGGAATGCTGAATACAACAGGTGTAGTAGACCTCACAGTGAAATGCTGAATACAACAGGTGTAGTAGACCTTACAGTGAAATGATGAATACAGCAGGTGTAGTAGACCTCACAGTGAAATGCTGAATACAACAGGTGTAGTAGACCTGTGGTCCGTCTGTAGCTCAGTTGGTAGAGCATGGCGCTTGTAACGCCAGGGTTCGATTCCCGACCACCCATACGTAGAATGTATGCACACGACTGACTGTAAGTCGCTTTGGATAAAAGCGTCTGCTAAATGGCATATATTATTATTATTATTATTACCTTACAGTGAAATGATGAATACAGCAGGTGTAGTAGACCTCACAGTGAAATGCTGAAGTAGTAGACCTGTGTTACGGTACAGAATCTATGTGGAGGCTATATACAGGGGGTACCAGTACAGAGTCTATGTGGAGGCTATATACAGGGGGTACCAGTACAGAGTCTATGTGGAGGCTATATACAGGGGGTACCGGTACAGAGTCAATGTGGAGACTATATACAGGGGGTACCAGTACAGAGTCAATGTGGAGACTATATACAGGAGGTACCGGTACAGAGTCAATGTGGAGACTATATACAGGGGTACCGGTACAGAGTCAATGTGGAGACTATATACAGGGGTACCGGTACAGAGTTAATGTGGAGACTATATACAGGGGGTACCGGTACAGAGTCAATGTGGAGACTATATACAGGGGTACCGGTACAGAGTCAATGTGGAGACTATATACAGGGGTACCGGTACAGAGTTAATGTGGAGGCTATATACAGGTGGTACCAGTACAGAGTCAATGTGGAGGCTATATACAGGGGTACCAGTACAGAGTCAATGTGGAGGCTATATACAGGGGTACCAGTACAGTCAATGTGGAGGCTATATACAGGGGTACTAGTACAGAGTCAATGTGGCTATATACAGGGGTACTGGTACAGAGTCAATGTGGAGGCTATATACAGGGGTACCAGTACAGAGTCAATGTGGAGGCTATATACAGGGGGTACCAGTACAGAGTCAATGTGGAGGCTATATAAAGGGGGTACAGAGTCAATGTGGAGGCTATATACAGGGGGGTACCAGTACAGAGTCAATTTGGAGCTATATACAGGGGGTACCAGTACAGAGTCAATGTGGAGGCTATATACAGGGGGTACCAGTACAGAGTCAATGTGGAGGCTATATACAGGGGGTACCAGTACAGAGTCAATGTGGAGGCTATATACAGGGGGTACCGGTACAGAGTCAATGTGGAGGCTATATACAGGGGGTACAGAGTCAATGTGGAGGCTATATACAGGGGTACCGGTACAGAGTCAATGTGGAGGCTATATACAGGGGTACCAGTACAGAGTCAATGTTGAGGCTATATACAGGGGTACCAGTACAGAGTCAATGTGGAGGCTATATACAGGGTGTACCGGTACAGAGTCAATGTGGAGGCTATATACAGGGGGTACCGGTACAGAGTCAATGTGGAGGCTATATACAGGGGTACCAGTACAGAGTCAATGTGGAGGCTATATACAGGGGGTACCGGTACAGAGTCAATGTGGAGGCTATATACAGGGGGTACCAGTACAGAGTCAATGTGGAGGCTATATACAGGGGTACCGGTACAGAGTCAATGTGGAGGCTATATACAGGGGTACCGGTACAGAGTCAATGTGGAGGCTATATACAGGGGTACCGGTACAGAGTCTATGTGGAGGCTATATACAGGGGGTACCAGTACAGAGTCTATGTGGAGGCTATATACAGGGGGTACCAGTACAGAGTCAATGTGGAGGCTATATACAGGGGGTACCGGTACAGAGTCAATGTGGAGGCTATATACAGGGGTACCGGTACAGAGTCAATGTCGAGGCTATATACAGGGGTACCGGTACAGAGTCAATGTGGAGGCTATATACAGGGGTACCAGTACAGAGTCAATGTGGAGGCTATATACAGGGGTACCGGTACAGAGTCAATGTGGAGACTATATACAGGGGGTACCGGTACAGAGTCAATGTGGAGGCTATATACAGGGGGTACCAGTACAGAGTCAATGTGGAGGCTATATACAGGGGTACCGGTACAGAGTCAATGTGGAGACTATATACAGGGGGTACCAGTACAGAGTCAATGTGGAGGCTATATACAGGGGTACCAGTACAGAGTCAATGTGGAGACTATATACAGGGGTACCAGTACAGAGTCAATGTGGAGGCTATATACAGGGGTACCAGTACAGAGTCAATGTGGAGACTATATACAGGGGTACCAGTACAGAGTCAATGTGGAGACTATATACAGGGGTATATTGATCAATTCAATTGAATGAATTAGTTCAGATTTATACCATATTATCATTCCCCATTTAGAGTCTCTGCCCTGCCCTGAGTCTCTGCCCTGCCCCGAGTCTCTGCCCTGCCCTGAGTCTCTGCCCTGTCCTGAGTCTCTGCCCTGTCCTGAGTCTCTGCCCTGCCCTGAGTCTCTGCCCTGCCCTGAGTCTCTGCCCTGCCCTGAGTCTCTGCCCTGCCCTGAGTCTCTGCCCTGCCCTGAGTCTCTGCCCTGCCCTGAGTCTCTGCCCTGCCCTGAGTCTCTGCCCTGCCCTGAGTCTCTGCCCTGCCCTGAGTCTCTGCCCTGCCCTGAGTCTCTGCCCTGCCCTGAGTCTCTGCCCTGCCCTGAGTCTCTGCCCTGCCCTGAGTCTCTGCCCTGTCTGATTCCTTTTAATTTAGTGGATGGTATGATTATCTCCCTATAACCTAGTGGACAGCCAGTGGAAACATCACCTCTGCACCATGTTTCCTGTAGTACTACAATATCAACATCAGCAATTTATTTCAGGAAGTCTGGGTTTCTAAAAATATTTAATAACTGTTTTTTCTTTACCTTCAAAATGAGACAAACACTCACAATCCTACAAGAACTATTAAAATATGATTTTTCAATTAACGTAAACTCTTACTATGCAATTGTGATTTGTTTATCGTTTTAAGGTTTTGTGTCATGCCACTTGGGTGGATGTAGTGTGAGGAGGGTGGAGTTCTTGTGCTCATCTTACCGTGACCCTCGACCTATCACATGTCAGCATTTGTTTGATGTCACTCATTTGGTTGGTGGGTGCTGGGCCAGTTGCTCCTCTCACAGCCTGTGCGTAGCTCTGCCTGCTGGGCTGTGGCTCCTCCCAGGTGTGGGTCTGCGGTGGGGGCAGGAGGGGTGGGCCTCGTCTGGGTGGGTCTGAAGCTGGGCTGGGGTGGTATGTGTGCCGGCTGTGGTCGGCATTGAGGTTGGTGGTGCTGTGGTCGTGGCTGACCTGTGACAAGTGGGGGCTCATCCGTAGGTTAAAGTTAATTGTCGGACTGCGGTTTAAAGTGACCTATTTGAGAGTCTTGGCAAGGATAGGGACTGTCTCCCTGTACAGGTGAACATGGTCCTAGAGACGGTCCAGATCGAGGATGGGGTGGTGGGGACTGTCTCCCTGTACAGGTGAACATGGTCCTAGAGACGGTCCAGATCGAGGATGGGGTGGTGGGGACTGTCTCCCTGTACAGGTGAACATGGTCATAGAGACGGTCCAGATCGAGGATGGGGTGGTGGGGACTGTCTCCCTGTACAGGTGAACATGGTCCTAGAGACGGTCCAGATCGAGGATGGGGTGGTGGGGACTGTCTCCCTGTACAGGTGAACATGGTCCTAGAGACGGTCCAGATCGAGGATGGGGTGGTGGGGACTGTCTCCCTGTACAGGTGAACATGGTCCTAGAGACGGTCCAGATCGAGGATGGGGTGGTGGGGACTGTCTCCCTGTACAGGTGAACATGGTCATAGAGACGGTCCAGATCGAGGATGGGGTGGTGGGGACTGTCTCCCTGTACAGGTGAACATGGTCCTAGAGACGGTCCAGATCGAGGATGGGGTGGTGGGGACTGTCTCCCTGTACAGGTGAACATGGTCATAGAGACGGTCCAGATCGAGGATGGGGTGGGGGGACTGTCTCCCTGTACAGGTGAACATGGTCATAGAGACGGTCCAGATCGAGGATGGGGTGGGGGGACTGTCTCCCTGTACAGGTGAACATGGTCATAGAGACGGTCCAGATCGAGGATGGGGTGGTGGGGACTGTCTCCCTGTACAGGTGAACATGGTCCTAGAGACGGTCCAGATCGAGGATGGGGTGGTGGGGACTGTCTCCCTGTACAGGTGAACATGGTCATAGAGACGGTCCAGATCGAGGATGGGGTGGTGGGGACTGTCTCCCTGTACAGGTGAACATGGTCATAGAGACGGTCCAGATCGAGGGTGGGGTGGTGGGGACTGTCTCCCTGTACAGGTGAACATGGTCATAGAGACGGTCCAGATCGAGGGTGGGGTGGTGGGGACTGTCTCCCTGTACAGGTGAACATGGTCCTAGAGACGGTCCAGATCGAGGATGGGGTGGTGGGGACTGTCTCCCTGTACAGGTGAACATGGTCCTAGAGACGGTCCAGATCGAGGATGGGGTGGTGGACTGTCTCCCTGTACAGGTGAACATGGTCATAGAGACGGTCCAGATCGAGGGTGGGGTGGTGGGGACTGTCTCCTGTACAGGTGAACATGGTCATAGAGACGGTCCAGATCGAGGGTGGGGTGGTGGGGACTGTCTCCCTGTACAGGTGAACATGGTCATAGAGACGGTCCAGATCGAGGATGGGGTGGGGGGACTGTCTCCCTGTACAGGTGAACATGGTCCTAGAGACGGTCCAGATCGAGGATGGGGTGGTGGGGACTGTCTCCCTGTACAGGTGAACATGGTCATAGAGACGGTCCAGATCGAGGATGGGGTGGTGGGGACTGTCTCCTGTACAGGTGAACATGGTCATAGAGACGGTCCAGATCGAGGATGGGGTGGTGGGGACTGTCTCCTGTACAGGTGAACATGGTCATAGAGACGGTCCAGATCGAGGATGGGGTGGTGTCTCCTGTACAGGTGAACATGGTCTCGGTCCAGATGAGGATGGGGTGGGGGGACTGTCTCCCTGTACAGGTGAACATGGTCCTAGAGACGGTCCAGATCGAGGATGGGGTGGTGGGGACTGTCTCCTGTACAGGTGACTGTCTCCCAGATGTACTGTCTCCTGTACAGGTGAACATGGTCCTAGAGACAGTCCAGATCGAGGATGGGGTGGTGGGGACTGTCTCCCTGTACAGGTGAACATGGTCCTAGAGACGGTCCAGATCGAGGATGGGGTGGTGGGGACTGTCTCCCTGTACAGGTGAACATGGTCCTAGAGACGGTCCAGATCGAGGATGGGGTGGTGGGGACTGTCTCCCTGTACAGGTGAACATGGTCCTAGAGACGGTCCAGATCGAGGATGGGGTGGTGGGGACTGTCTCCCTGTACAGGTGAACATGGTCCTAGAGACGGTCCAGATCGAGGATGGGGGTGGTGGGGACTGTCTCCCTGTACAGGTGAACATGGTCCTAGAGACGGTCCAGATCGAGGATGGGGTGGTGGGGACTGTCTCCTGTACAGGTGAACATGGTCCTAGAGACGGTCCAGATCGAGGATGGGGTGGTGGGGACTGTCTCCCCTGTACAGGTGAACATGGTCCTAGAGACGGTCCAGATCGAGGATGGGGTGGTGGGGACTGTCTCCTGTACAGGTGAACATGGTCCTAGAGACGGTCCAGATCGAGGATGGGGTGGGGGGACTGTCTCCTGTACAGGTGAACATGGTCCTAGAGACGGTCCAGATCGAGGATGGGGTGGTGGGGACTGTCTCCCTGTACAGGTGAACATGGTCATAGAGACGGTCCAGATCGAGGATGGGGTGGTGGGGACTGTCTCCTGTACAGGTGAACATGTGAACATGGTGGGGTGGGGGACCTCCTGTAGGTGAACATGGTCCTAGAGACGGTCCAGATCGAGGATGGGGTGGTGGGGACTGTCTCCCTGTACAGGTGAACATGGTCATAGAGACGGTCCAGATCGAGGATGGGGTGGTGGGCCAGGTGTACATTGGGTTGCAAGGCTCAGTCCAGATCGAGGATGGGGTGGGGGGCCAGGTGTACATTGGGTCGCAGGGCTCAGTCCAGATCGAGGATGGGGTGGGGGGCCAGGTGTACATTGGGTCGCAGGGCTCAGTCCAGATCGAGGATGGGGTGGGGGGCCAGGTGTACATTGGGTCGCAGGGCTCAGTCCCCGGAGAGGCTGGCGTTTATTCTTTGGATTGTGGCAGGGTGGAGGTCCTCCCTCTGTAGAAGGGTTGACATAACGATTCTTGATTTGGGGAAGATTGTGGAGGCCTTCTCAATCACTCCCCGTAGTGCAGTCGCCACCCACTCCTGCTGAGCACGCAGGTCGTTGCTTCCGATGTGTATGATTATGTGGCTTGGCGACCCGAGATGGGCCTTGTCAAGCATCCCCATGGCACTCTGCGTTGTTGGGCACCACACCTTTCTCCTTGTGTGTCTAGGGAGAGACAAAGACAGTCTGTGTCTGAAGTCTGTCCTCTGTTCTCTCCTGCAGTCTGTCCTCTGTTCTCTCCTGCAGTCTGTCCTCTGTTCTCTCCTGCAGTCTGTCCTCTGTTCTCTCCTGCAGTCTGTCCTCTGTTCTCTCCTGCAGTCTGTCCTCTGTTCTCTCCTGCAGTCTGTCCTCTGTTCTCTCCTGCAGTCTGTCCTCTGTTCTGTCCTGCAGTCTGTCCTCTTTTCTCTTTCTCTCCTGCAGTCTGTCCTCTGTTCTGTCCTGCAGTCTGTCCTCTGTTCTGTCCTGCAGTCTGTCCTCTTTTCTCTTTCTCTCCTGCAGTCTGTCCTCTTCTTTCTGTCCTGCAGTCTGTCCTCTTTTCTCTTTCTCTCCTGCAGTCTGTCCTCTTTTCTCTTTCTCTCCTGCAGTCTGTCTTCTTTTCTCTCCTGCAGTCTCATCTTTTCTCTTTCTCTCCTGCAGTCTGTCCTCTTTTCTCTTTCTCTCCTGCAGTCTGTCCTCTTTTCTCTTTCTCTCCTGCAGTCTGTCATCTTTTCTCTTTCTCTCCTGCAGTCTGTCATCTTTTCTCTTTCTCTCCTGCAGTCTGTCCTCTTTTCTCTTTCTCTCCTGCAGTCTGTCCTCTTTTCTCTTTCTCTCCTGCAGTCTGTCCTCTTTTCTCTTTCTCTCCTGCAGTCTGTCCTCTGTTCTCTCCTGCAGTCTGTCCTCTGTTCTCTTTCTCTCCTGCAGCCTGTCCTCTCTTAGTGTGGTCAGATCATTATTACTACTGCTCTTTTTGGAGCTCTCTCACCTCCTTTGTTAGATCAGCCAGCTCTCTCCTCCTTTGTTAGATCAGCCAGCTCTCTCCTCCTTTGTTAGATCAGCCAGCTCTCTCCTCCTTTGTTAGATCAGCCAGCTCTCTCCTCCTTTGTTAGATCAGCCAGCTCTCTCCTCCTTTGTTAGATCAGCCAGCTCTCTCCTCCTTTGTTAGATCAGCCAGCTCTCTCCTCCTTTGTTAGATCAGCCAGCTCTCTCTCCTCCTTTGTTAGATCAGCCAGCTCTCTCGCCTACTTTGTTAGATCAGCCAGCTCTCTCGCCTCCTTTGTTAGATCAGCCAGCTCTCTCTCCTCCTTTGTTAGATCAGCCAGCTCTCTTTTGAGTCTGTCTCTCTCTTGCTGAACCTCTTTCAGCTGTGTTGCAAGGCTGCTGTCCTTCTCTGTCCTCGCCTTGGTTAGGAGCTCCTCTAAGGTGTGGTTGTCTGGTTGCTGTTTGCTTACGCTCACCCTCAGCAGGACCACCTCCCCCTCCAGTCTGGTGAACTCATCCCTCATGGCAGCCATGGTGGTGAGGAGGGCCTGAGCCTGCTCTGCACTGAGGGGGTCTCTCTCCTCCTGGGGCGTGTCCTCCACTATGGTGGGAAGAGAGGTGCTGGATGTGCCTTCTTGGGTGGGGATAGTAGGGGTGAGGGTGGTGCTGGTGGAGTTTGTCTTGTGGGAGGGCATGTCACTGGTGGTGCCCTCTCTCTGCTCTCTCCTTAATGGTCTGAAAGTCTGTTTCAAACAGCCTAATGTTACCTTGCACCATGACAGTCCCAGTCTTGTAGAGGTTAATTGTTATCATGGTGCTGTCAGGGTCATCTGTCTCTTTGATTTTCAGCTTCCAACCATTACAGATTCCCTCTTTCTTTATGGATGGGTAGTGAGAGCACACTGCTGAGCACCATGCATTTGGCTGGTCAGTGAGGAAGATGAGATTACTCACATCACCGTTTTTGTAGAGGTCTGCGAAAAGGGTTTCTGGCCTCCCCTTTAGTAGTGTCTGTTTTAAAGCTTTCCTCGTTGTGTCATTTTTGGCCTCTGGAGGGTAGAGAATGGATTCAGCGCTGAGGGGAGTGGGGACATGGTGCTTGTGGGCTCTGCTACTACTGCTGCTGCTCTGTTCTGCTGCCCCGTTGCCATGGCAACCGGTTTGTTCGTCTGCTGCTGTTGCCAGCTAGCTGTAATTTAGCTCAAAAACCAGCAAAAAGAGTGACAAATCTTCACACACAAAAAAACAGAAGATATGTTTAAAGTTAGTCCGTCTCCTTTTTGGTTTACTCACTCAGTTTGGTCGTTTGATGTAGTTGTATTAACTCCCCTTGCTAGGTTTCTTCTGGCTAGCTTGTTAGCATGCTGGCTAGCTTGTTAGCATGCTGGCTAGCTCGAGTCAAAACTTGAGGCGCAAAGTAACTTTTTTTCTATTCTGAATGAATAGAGTTGTTGTTCATCAAATTCTTGAAATTGTTGAAATTGTTGAAATTCTTTTTAGATTTGAGTGTTAATCTCATTTTATGAAGAAAAAAATATGAAATATATCAGGAGCTCAAGTTGAGTATGTCTCTCTTTCTCGCCCACCTCTGTCTTTCTCTCGCCTACCTCTTTGTGTCTCTCTCGCCCACCTCTTTGTGTCTCTCTCGCCCACCTCTTTGTGTCTCTCTCGCCCACCTCTTTGTCTCTCTCTCTCGCCCACCTCTTTGTCTCTCTCTCGCCCATCTCTTTGTCTCTCTCTCTCGCCCACCTCTGTCTCTCTCGCCCATCTCTTTGTCTCTCTCTCGCCCATCTCTTTGTCTCTCTCTCGTCCACCTCTTTGTCTCTCTCTCGCCCACCTCATTGTCTGTCTCTCTCTCGCCCACCTCATTGTCTGTCTCTCTCTCGCCCACCTCATTGTCTCTCTCTCTCTCGCCCACCTCATTGTCTCTCTCTCTCTCGCCCACCTCTGTCTCTCTCTCTCGCCCACCTCTGTCTCTCTCTCTCGCCCACCTCTGTCTCTCTCTCTCGCCCACCTCTGTCTCTCTCTCTCGCCCACCTCTCTGTCTCTCTCTCTCGCCCACCTCTGTCTCTCTCTCTCGCCCACCTCTCTCTCTCTCTCGCCCACCTCTTTGTCTCTCTCTCTCGCCCACCTCTTTGTCTCTCTCTCTCGCCAACCTCTTTGTCTCTCTCTCGTTACCTCGCCTCGCTCTCTGTCTCGATACCTCGCTCTCTCTCTCTCTCATTTCTCCTCTCTCTCGCTCTCTCTCGTTTCCCCTCTCTCTCGTTACCTCTTTCTCCTTCTTGTTACCTATCTCTAGTTACATCTCCCTTTCTCTCCTTACCCCTCTCGCTCTCTCACGTTACCCCTGTCTCTCGCGCTACCCCTCTCTCTCTCTCGTTACCTCTCTCTCTACCCCCTGTTGGCTGTTGTGTAAAGGCAGGATGTTATCTCCTATCTGATCAACGTTTCCTAATCCTGTCAAGCCCTGTGGCGCTTGGCGATCTGTCAGAACACACTGGGCTGTTGAGATTGGGGGATAAGGAGAGGATCAGAATCTGTCGCAGGTCCTCTCCCAGAGCCGCTAGTAATAGCCCTTCTCGGAGCGGGGATGATTCACAGACTGAGAATAGCAACAGGATTGTGAGAGCTCCGTGGAGTGGTTCACCAGCTTTACTTAGTATTGTTTTAATATCTAGCTTCTATCTATTGGCTGTTGGTGGGGATTGGTGAGTTCTCTGGTTTGAGGCTCTTATTGTGGTGAGGGTTGATGTGGGCAGTGTTCTCTGGTTTGAGGCTCTGTTATTGTGGTGAGGGTTGATGAGGGCAGTGAGTTCTCTGGTTTGAGGCTCTGTTATTGTGGTGAGGGTTGATGAGGGCAGTGAGTTCTCTGGTTTGAGGCTCTGTTATTGTGGTGAGGGTTGATGAAGGCAGTGAGTTCTCTGGTTTGAGGCTCTGTTATTGTGCCGAGGGTGAGTGATGAGGGATGAGGGCAGTGAGTTCTCTGGTTTGAGGCTCTGTCATTGTGGTGAGGGTTGATGAGGGCAGTGAGTTCTCTGGTTTGAGGCTCTGTTATTGTGGTGAGGGTTGATGAAGGCAGTGAGTTCTGGTTTGAGGCTCTGTTATTGTGGTGAGGGTTGATGAGGGCAGTGAGTTCTCTGGTTTGAGGCTCTGTTATTGTGTCGAGGGTTGATGAGGACAGTGAGTTCTCTGGTTTGAGGCTCTGTTATTTTGGTGAGGGTTGATGAGGGCAGTGAGTTCTCTGGTTTGAGGCTCTGTTATTGTGGCGAGGGTTGATGAGGGCAGTGAGTTCTCTGGTTTGAGGCTCTGTTATTGTGGTGAGGGTTGATGAGGGCAGTGAGTTCTCTGGTTTGAGGCTCTGTTATTGTGGCGAGGGTTGATGAGGGCAGTGAGTTCTCTGGTTTGAGGCTCTGTCATTGTGGTGAGGGTTGATGAGGGCAGTGAGTTCTCTGGTTTGAGGCTCTGTTATTGTGTCGAGGGTTGATGAGGGCAGTGAGTTCTCTGGTTTGAGGCTCTGTTATTTTGGTGAGGGTTGATGAGGGCAGTGAGTTCTCTGGTTTGAGGCTCTGTTATTGTGGTGAGGGTTGATGAGGGCAGTGAGTTCTCTGGTTTGAGGCTCTGTTATTGTGGTGAGGGTTGATGAGGGCAGTGAGTTCTCTGGTTTGAGGCTCTGTTATTGTGGTGAGGGTTGATGAGGGCAGTGAGTTCTCTGGTTTGAGGCTCTGTTATTGTGGTGAGGGTTGATGAGGGCAGTGAGTTCTCTGGTTTGAGGCTCTGTTATTGTGGTGAGAATTGATGAGGGCAGTGAGTTCTCTGGTTTGAGGCTCTGTCATTGTGGTGAGGGTTGATGAGGGCAGTGAGTTCTCTGGTTTGAGGCTCTGTTATTGTGGTGAGGGTTGATGAGGGCAGTGAGTTCTCTGGTTTGAGGCTCTGTTATTGTGGTGAGGGTTGATGAGGGCAGTGAGTTCTCTGGTTTGAGGCTCTGTTATTGTGGTGAGAATTGATGAGGGCAGTGAGTTCTCTGGTTTGAGGCTCTGTTATTGTGGTGAGGGTTGATGAGGGCAGTGAGTTCTCTGGTTTGAGGCTCTGTTATTGTGGTGAGAATTGATGAGGGCAGTGAGTTCTCTGGTTTGAGGCTCTGTTATTGTGGTGAGAATTGATGAGGGCAGTGAGTTCTCTGGTTTGAGACTCTGTTATTGTGGTGAGAATTGATGAGGGCAGTGAGTTCGCTGGTTTGAGACTGTTATTGTGGTGAGAATTGATGAGGGCAGTGAGTTCGCTGGTTTGAGACTCTGTTATTGTGGTGGGGTATTAATGGCGGATAGGTTTAATTCTCTGGCTTTGGTTTTCCTCTAGGTTCTGTGAGTCCCCCACCAGTGACTTGGAGATGAGGAATGGCCGGGGCCGGGGGAAGAGGATGAGGCCTAACGGAAACACACCCGTCAACGAGAACAGCAACTCGTCGGACAACAAGGGCAGCGGCACCAGCAAGACGCGCGCCGCCAACAGCAGCAGCAAGAGCCGACGGGGCACGCCGCCCAACAGCAACACAGAAGACGTCAAAGCCAGCCCTTCATCGGCTAACAAGCGCAAGAACAAGCCTGCCTCAGACATGGAGCCCAACTCCAGCTCGGAGGACACCAAGGGCAGCAAACGCATGCGCACCAACTCCAACAGCGGCCCTGGAGTAGTGCCCCAGCCGCCTCACACCGTCCTCCCTGGCAAACCCAGCATAAAGATGGAGCCACTGCCCCCACAGCAACTCGACCGCAACTGCCCTTCGCCAGTGCTCATTGACTGCCCGCACCCCAACTGCAACAAGAAGTACAAGCACATTAATGGCCTCAAGTACCACCAGGCCCGTGCCCACAATGATGATGACATCAAGCTGGACATGGACGGGGACAGTGAGTACGGGGAGGACTCTACGCTCCACCCTGATCCGAGCAGCTGCAATGGGGCCTCCATCTCTCAAAAGGGCTGCTTGTCACCGGCTCGCTCAGTCACGCCCAAGGGTAGGGGCTTTGAGGCCCAGACTCCGTCACCCTCCTCGGGTAAGTTTGGCTCCAAGCAGGGTAAAAAGAAGCCCTGCGAGGTCGATCTAGAGGCAGGGGGCATGCCCATGGATGGCTGTGAGGACGGGCCCTGCCTAACGGACGAGGCCAGCAACGACGGCATGGACGACAAGAAGGACAAAGCCAAGAAGACGGGTAGCGGCTCCAAGGCAGACAAGCTGGTCCAGAAGGGCATGAAGTTAACGCGGCCCATCGCCCCGACCATACCACCTCAGCAGCTCTACTCCCTACAGACGGCAGGCGGCTTCCCTGCAGCCAGCCCTGGCTCCACCCCTGCCATTAGTTCAGCAGTTCAGTCTATCCCCAAGAGCCCACAGCTGAAAGCGATCCAGCCCAAGCCCTCGGCCCTGGGAGACCCCTTGTCTGTGAACCCAGCGCTGAGCGGCTCCAAGGACAAGAAGAAGAAGGACAAGAAGAAGAAGGAGGCAGGAAAGGAGGGAGATAGCCCCAAAGGGAAAGGGGGAAAGCCAGAGGAAGGCAAGAGCCCGTACTCTGAATCTTCGGACCCGGGGAGCAAAGGCGACGGGCTGCTGAATGGCTCATCAGACCCCCACCAGAGCCGGCTGGCCAGCATCAAGGCCGAGGCGGACAAGATCTACAGCTTCACCGACAACGCTCCCAGTCCCTCCATCGGTGTGGCCAGCAGGATAGAGGCTGGAGGCATGGCCCAGCCCCTCACCCCACTCCATGTGGTCACACAGAACGGAGCCGACAACTCCTCGGTGAAGACCAACAGCCCGGCCTACTCTGACATCTCAGACGCGGGCGAGGATGGCGAGGGCCGGGTGGAGGGCGTCAAGGGAGTCAAGTCCGAGGAGCAGGCCACCCGAGAGGGGGCCAAGAAGTCCCTGTTCCCCACCCAAACAGCCAGCAAGGAGTCCCCCTACTATCCCGGCTACGAAAATTATTACTCCCCAAACTACGCCAACCCTAACCCTAGCCCGGGGGTGTCGGCCACGGGGGGCACACAACAGGAGGGGGCCCAGGTCAAGGTGAAAAAAGAGGAGCAGGAGGAGCGTAAGGTCAAGCAGGAGCAGCAGGAGGAACGTAAGGTCAAGCAGGAGCAGCAGGAGGAGCGTAAGCCCGAGATAGGTACCTCTGGACCGGGGCAACAGCAGCAGCAACAGGCCTCGGTCATCCAGCAGCGCTCCAACATGTATATGCAGCCTCTCTACTACAACCAGTATGCCTACGTTCCCCCGTACGCCTACCACCCGGACCAGGCCTACCACAACCACCTGCTGAACACCAACCCGGCCTACCGGCAGCAGTACGATGAGCGGCAGAGGCAGGTGGTAGCCGAGCAGCACCGCGCCGCCGAGAAGAAATCAGACGCTGCTGGAAAGGAGCGAGAGCGAGAGGGCTCCTCATCAGGGAAGGAGCGAGGTGAGGAATGGAAGCAGAAGGCTTTGGTGCCCCCCACCCTGTCCAAGGCTCCCAGTGTCACAGACCTGGGCAAAGACGGGCCGCCCCAGGGCAAGCCGCCCAAAGAGCCCTCGTCCTCCTCGGAGCAGACCAAGTCATCGGTCATCATGCCCAAGGGGGAGGATGCCAAGGCGCCGGCCCAGCAGGCTGAAGGGCTGAAGATGAAGCTGAGTGAAGGAGGGCACCATGGGAAGGGGGATGAACCCAAGGCGGGCATGGAGTCCGGCAGGCCCTCAGCCATGGAACAGGCCATGTGGTACAGACAGGTAACCTAACACAGTTGTGTTTGAATCGGCTGATTTTGATTGGATGTTAGACAAATGTACGTCAAATGATCACTATAAAACTGAGTAGTGCATGCTGGTTTGTGTATTCTGGGAAATGTTTAAGTGAAGGTTAATTTTTGTAGGACACAACTGATGAGATGTCTGTAATGAGATGTTTTGTGTTGTTTTCAGGAGCCTGACTCGCGGCCGTGGCCTTACCTCTACCCCAGCAAATTCCCCGAGGCCCAGAAACCACAGGACGTGGAGCGCCACAGGGAAAGAGACAGAGACCGAGGAGAGCGGGACAGAGACCGAAAGGGCAAGGAGGGCAGGGACGAGAGGGCTCGGCCCAAAGACCCCACCCCGAAGGAGGAGAGCAAAGAGGGGGTTGAGCCCCGGTTGTCTTTGGCCTTGGAGGAACACCGGGGGGTGGGAAAGGACCCAAGGGCCACCGCTGGCCACATGCAGTTCTCCTCTCCCATGGCCCAGCACCAAGGCTACATGCCTTACATGCATGGAGCCTACGCTTACGGCCAGGGGTATGACCCCAGCCACCCGGGCTACCGTGGGATGCCATCAGTCATGATGCAGAACTACCCTGGTAAGAGTTAATGCTACTGCTAACAGGATACAGTGCATTCGGGAAAATATTCAGACCCCTTCCCCTTTTCCACATTTTGTTACGTTTACAGCCTTATTCTAAAATGGATTAAATGGCTTTTTTTCCATCATCAATCTGCACACAATACCCCATAATGACATCACAATACCCCATAATGACATCACAATACCCCATAATGACATCACAATACCCCATAATGACAAAGCGAAAACAGGTTATTTTGAATTTTTTTTACAAATGTTTTCAAAATAAAAAACAAGTATCTTATTTATAGAAGTATTTCCGAATGCACTGTACATACAGCGATGCCATTGGATTGTTCAAATCTGTATTATGATGATGTACAAAATTGAAAAAGTAATAATAAAATAATGAATGAACACTGATATGCATTAATTTTCATGTTTGTTTGATTGTAATTGGGAACATGACTTAATGACTCTGGTGTCATGGTGTTTAACGTCCTCTCTCACCGACAGGGTCCTACTACTCATTCTCCCCCTATGGCAGTAAGATGGGGCCGGGCGAGGAAGGCGGCGAGAAGGCAGCGCGCGCCAGCCCCACGGTCAGTGGCAAGTCGTCCTCCGAGGCCAAGGCCCTGGACATCCTTCAGCAGCACGCCAGCCAGTACAAGAGCAAGTCGCCCACGGTTGGCGACAAGACCTCCTCGCATGAAAGGGAACGGGAGCGCGCTGTGGCCGAGCGCGAGCGAGACTTGGACCGGCCGCGTTCCTCTCCCTCACAGCGCATCATGCCTTCCCATCACCACCTGGGCTACCCACTGCTCTCGGGGCAGTACGACCTGTCCTACGCCACAGGTAAGTGATGGCTGGACGCCCGCCTACAAACAAGCTCAAGCACCAGGACACATCTCAGCCTACAGCGTTGGCTAGCTACTCAAATAGAACGCGTAAGGACACATCTCAGCCTACAGCGTTGGCTAGCTACTCAAATAGAACGCGCAAGGACACATCTCAGCCTACAGCGTTGGCTAGCTGCTCAAATAGAACGCGCAAGGACACATCTCGGCCTTCAGCGTTGGCTAGCTGCTCAAATAGAACGCGCAAGGACACATCTCAGCCTACAGCGTTGGCTAGCTGCTCAAATAGAACGCGCAAGGACACATCTCGGCCTTCAGCGTTGGCTAGCTGCTCAAATAGAACGCGCAAGGACACATCTCAGCCTACAGCGTTGGCTAGCTGCTCAAATAGAACGCGCAAGGACACATCTCAGCCTACAGCGTTGGCTAGCTGCTCAAATAGAACGCGCAAGGACACATCTCAGCCTACAGCGTTGGCTAGCTGCTCAAATAGAACGCGCAAGGACACATCTCAGCCTACAGCGTTGGCTAGCTGCTCAAATAGAACGCGCAAGGACACATCTCAGCCTACAGCGTTGGCTAGCTGCTCAAATAGAATGCGCAAGGACACATCTCGGCCTTCAGCGTTGGCTAGCTGCTCAAATTGAACGCGCAAGGACACATCTCAGCCTACAGCGTTGGCTAGCTGCTCAAATAGAATGCGCAAGGACACATCTCGGCCTTCAGCGTTGGCTAGCTACTCAAATAGAACGCGCAAGGACACATCTCGGCCTTCAGCGTTGGCTAGCTGCTCAAATAGAATGCGCAAGGACACATCTCAGCCTACAGCGTTGGCTAGCTACTCAAATAGAACGCGCAAGGACACATCTCAGCCTACAGCGTTGGCTAGCTGCTCAAATAGAACGCGCAAGGACACATCTCGGCCTTCAGCGTTGGCTAGCTACTCAAATAGAATGCGCAAGGACACATCTCGGCCTTCAGCGTTGGCTAGCTACTCAAATAGAACGCGCAAGGACACATCTCGGCCTTCAGCGTTGGCTAGCTGCTCAAATAGAACGCGCAAGGACACATCTCAGCCTACAGCGTTGGCTAGCTACTCAAATAGAACGCGCAAGGACACATCTCAGCCTACAGCGTTGGCTAGCTGCTCAAATAGAACGCGCAAGGACACATCTCGGCCTTCAGCGTTGGCTAGCTACTCAAATAGAATGCGCAAGGACACATCTCGGCCTTCAGCGTTGGCTAGCTACTCAAATAGAACGCTTTTATATGGCAATCACCTAACTGTGAAATGATATAACTTTGTAAGACCTTTTTCTCCCACCTAAAGTAATACAGAAAAGAAAACATTACCAAAATATCATCCGTAACTTTGGTGTATTGACTAAATCTGGAGTTATGAGTATATGGAGGTGTATCTAACTAGTGGCTCTTCCTTCACAGGTCTCTCTTCATCAGCCATAGTTGCCAGTCAACAAGCCTCCTCCCCCTCCATGTACCCCCCTGCACGGAGATGAGAATGGTAAGGAGGAACCAGATCCTCCAACAAATGGCCCCAAACTGACCCTGCTTACACACACACACACACACACACACACACACTTCCTGATGTTTAAACATGCACTTTGACCACAATAATGTCAATATGGCTACACATGGCTACACCACAAAAGTACACCTGCTTATCAAACATCTCAATCAAAATCGAGGGCATTAATATGGATTTGGTCCCACCTTTGCTGATATAACAGCCTTTCTTCTGGGTTTAAACATGTTGGAACATTGCTGATATAACAGCCTCCAGTCTTCTGGGAAGGTTTTCCACAATGATGTTGGAACATTGCTGGCTATAACAGCCTCCAGTCTTCTGGGAAGGTTTTCCACTAGATGTTGGAACATTGCTGCTATAACAGCCTCCAGTCTTCTGGGAAGGTTTTTCCACTTGATGTTGGAACATTGCTGCTATAACAGCCTCCACTCTTCTGGGAAGGCTTTCCACTAGATGTTGGAACATTGCTGCTATAACAGCCTCCAGTCTTCTGGGAAGGCTTTCCACTTGATGTTGGAACATTGCTGATATAACAGCCTCCACTCTTCTGGGAAGGCTTTCTACTAGATGTTGGAACATTGCTGATATAACAGCCTCCACTCTTCTGGGAAGGCTTTCCACTAGATGTTGGAACATTGCTGCTATAACAGCCTCCAGTCTTCTGGGAAGGCTTTCCACTTGATGTTGGAACATTGCTGATATAACAGCCTCCACTCTTCTGGGAAGGCTTTCCACTAGATGTTGGAACATTGCTGCTATAACAGCCTCCACTCTTCTGGGAAGGCTTTCCACTAGATGTTGGAACATTGCTGCTATAACAGCCTCCACTCTTCTGGGAAGGCTTTCCACTAGATGTTGGAACATTGCTGCTATAACAGCCTCCACTTCTGGGAAGGCTTTCCACTAGATGTTGGAACATTGCTGATATAACAGCCTCCACTCTTCTGGGAAGGCTTTCCACTAGATGTTGAAACATTGCTGCTATAACAGCCTCCACTCTTCTGGGAAGGCTTTCCACTAGATGTTGAAACATTGCTGCTATAACAGCCTCCAGTCTTCTGGGAAGGCTTTCCACTAGATGTTGGAACATTGCTGCTATAACAGCCTCCACTCTTCTGTCTTCTGGGAACATTCCTGCGGGGACTTTCCATTCAGCCACAAGAGCATTGTGAACACTGATGTTGGGTGATTAGGCCTGGCTATAACAAAGCCTGGGGTTGAGTCTTCTGTGCAGCCCAGTCAAGTTCTTCCACACCGGTCTTGACAAACCATTGGCCCCAAACTGACCCTGCTTACACACACACACACACACACACACACGTTTCTTCCTGATGTTTAAACATGCTCTTTGATCCAGAATAGTGTCAATATAGCTACACTAAATGGCTACACCACAAAAGTATGTGGACACCTGCTTATCAAACATCTCAATCGAAAATCGAGGGCATTAATATGGATTTGGTCCCACCTTTGCTGCTATAACAGCCTCCACTCTTCTGGGAAGGCTTTCCACTAGATGTTGGAACATTGCTGCTATAACAGCCTCCACTCTTCTGGGAAGGCTTTCCACTTGATGTTGGAACATTGCTGCTATAACAGCCTCCAGTCTTCTGGGAAGGTTTTCCACTAGATGTTGGAACATTGCTGCTATAACAGCCTCCAGTCTTCTGGGAAGGTTTTTCACTTGATGTTGGAACATTGCTGCTATAACAGCCTCCACTCTTCTGGGAAGGCTTTCCACTAGATGTTGGAACATTGCTGCTATAACAGCCTCCACTCTTCTGGGAAGGCTTTCCACTAGATGTTGGAACATTGCTGCTATAACAGCCTCCACTCTTCTGGGAAGGCTTTCTACTAGATGTTGGAACATTGCTGCTATAACAGCCTCCACACTTCTGGGAAGGCTTTCCACTAGATGTTGGAACATTGCTGCTATAACAGCCTCCACTCTTCTGGGAAGGCTTTCCACTAGATGTTGAAACATTGCTGCTATAACAGCCTCCACTCTTCTGGGAAGGCTTTCCACTAGATGTTGGAACATTGCTGATATAACAGCCTCCACTCTTCTGGGAAGGCTTTCCACTAGATGTTGGAACATTGCTGATATAACAGCCTCCACTCTTCTGGGAAGGTTTTTCCACTTGATGTTGGAACATTCCTGCGGGGACTTGCTTCCATTCAGCCACAAGAGCATTGTGAGGTTGGGTACTGATGTTGGGTGATTAGGCCTGGCTCGCGTTACAATTAATTACAAAGGTATTCGATGGGGTTGAGGTCAGGGCTCTGTGCAGCCCAGTCAAGTTCTTCCACACCGGTCTTGACAAACCATTTCTATATGGACCTTGCTTTGTGCACGGGGGGCATTGTCATGCTGAAACAGGAAAGGGCCTTCCCCAAACTGTTCCCCAAAGCACAGAATCGTCTAGAATGTCATTGTATGCTGTAGCGTTAAGATTTCCCTTCACTGGAACTAAGGGGCCTAGCCCGAACCATGAAAAACAGCCCCAGACCATTATTCCTCCTCCACCAAACTTTACAGTCAGCACTATACATTGGTAAAGGTAGTGTTCTCCTGGCATCCGCCAAACCCAGATTTGTCTGTCAGACTGCCAGATGGCGAAGCGTGATTCGTCACTCCAGATGACGCGTTTCCACTGTTCCAGAGTCCGATGGCGACGAGCTTTACACCACTCCAGCCAACACTTGGCATTGCACATGGTGATCTTAGGCTTGTGTGCGGCTGCTTGGCCACGGAAACCACAGGAAATCGGTGGTACCTTTTTATTGGGGAGAACTGGCTCGTGTTAATGGCTGGAGCGGAGTAAGCGGAATGGTATCAAATACATCAAAACACATGGTTTCCATGGTTTCCAGGTGTTTGATGCCATTCCATTTGCTCTGTCCCTCCCCTCAGCAGCCTTGTGATGGAAACCCATTTCACGAAGCTCCCGACGAACAGTTCTTGTGTCGACGTTGCTTCCGGAGGCAGTTTGGAACTCGGCAGTGAGTGTTGCAACAGCACTTACAGTTGACCGGGGCAACTCTAGCAGCGCAGAAATCTGATGAACTGACTAGTTGAAAAGATGGCATCCTATGACGGTGCCACGTTGAAAGTCACTGAGCTCCTCAGTAAGGCCATTCTACTGCCAATGTTTGTCTATGCAGATTGCATGGCTGTGTGCTGAATTGTTTACACCTGTCTGTAAAGGGTGTGGCTGAAATAGCCGAATGCACTCATTTGAAGGGGTGTCCACATACTTTTGACCATGTGTATCTCTTTGGTTTTTTTCGAAGTAAAAAAATAAACGCTTCTGTCTGACGTCTAGAAGGATTTCTGGTTCTTTGATGAAACTGCAGTCTATATCGCCCTCTGCTGGACAAAATATGATCCAACATCAACTACATTTCATTGAAAGTGTCGTGTATACAGTATGTGCAATTATCTGTAGGGCTTAACTACAATGTAAGTTTACAGGCCAATCATCTTGTTGAATGTGGATGTTAAATTCTTAGCATTGCTGTCATAACTCTCCCCGTCTTTTTTTTTTTCCTCCACAGGGAGACCTGATTGGCTGACCTCGACCTTGCTTGGAGCCATGTGACTGGATCACACGAAGAAGCCTGCTGCAGAGCTCATTTTAAGACATCAGTTCAATGGTGTTTGGTGTTTTTTTTTTTGGTTTCTGCCTGGTTGTTCCGGCTGTTCTGCTTCCTCCTCCCTCCGCTAGTGGGATAGCCACCTTACGGCAAGGCTTCCCGTGGCTGGGTTGAGGGCTCGCCGAGCCCCCTCCTCTGGCCGGCCAGTCACTCACGTGATGGACTAAAAGGTCTGAGCGTTCTGATGGAGTGAGGCCTTATCACACGGACGGCCATATTGGAAGTGGAGGGTGCAGATGGGACAGGGGGTCGATCAGAAATCACTACATAGAGATATGGACCTATAGGGCTGACCCTGAGACTTAGAGTAATGGGTTGCAGCTTCACTTCTGGGTTGTTTCATTCATCCACCAGACTACCCACTGACCCGGAGGACATTTTGAGACATTCATTGCAATGGACCCATTTTTTTACATTCTGGTTCTTTTTTTTTGGGGGGGGGGTCGTTGTTTGGGCCAGAGGAGGGGTGACTGAAAGAGGAGCGACTGGTTTTCGTTGTCTCCATCCCTCTCCACCACTCTGGGCTTTCTATGCAAGCCGAAGCTGCTCTTCTCCTTAATACTGACAGAGACAACCCTCCTCTTCCTCTGTTCAGTTTCAGGAGGAGAATCATTCAAGTTCACGCTCTGTTGAATCTTTAGTTGTTTTGTGTGAAAAGTTATCAATCGCCTACGAGAGAGTCAAACAATCAGTGTTCGTTGTTTTGTTGCTTTTTATTTTTGTGCGTTGTTCGTTCCACAGCATTAGTCTCGTCACTATTCATGTTTTTGTATTATTTTAGCAGTTTATTTGAATTGTTGGCTTGACGACCATGTTTCCATCTCACTCTGACCCAGTGGTAAAACAAACTCCTTTGGCTGTTTGTCCCTGTGTAGAACGCTACTGGCCTTTCTGTGGAGGCGGTGACAGCTGTCTCCTGGTTCCCTTTCCCAAAGGGTCATCCAGTTTACAAAGTAGCTCCAATGCATCTGCTCCAGCTCCCAGCTGCTCAGCAAGGGCCCCGGCTTAAAGGGAGAGGACATATTTGTGCCTGGAGGTACTTTGGCTTAGAGAGAAGAGGAACGGAGAGGAGCAGAGATGTACCATCCTGGTGCTTTCCAAGCTGTGACCTGGCAGGTTGGACTAATCAGAGGAGCTGCCTGGACTCTTCAGATGCTGCCTCTAGTTCCATCCAGCCGTCCATCTTCACTGAGCACTGCAGAGGCTGGAGGGGGAGAGGGGTTCTCAGACAGGCAAGCAGACAGGCAGGCAGACAGGCAAGCAGGCAGACAGACAGGCAGACAGACAGGCAGACAGACAGGCAGGCAGGCAAGCAGACAGACAGACAGACAGACAGGCAAGACAGACAGGCAGACAGACAGGCAGACAGACAGACAGGCAGGCAGGCAGGCAGACAGACAGACAGACAGACAGACAGACAGGCAGGCAGGCAGACAGGCAGACAGACAGACAGACAGGCAGGCAGACAGACAGACAGGCAGACAGGCAGACAGACAGGCAGACAGACAGACAGACAGACAGACAGACAGACAGGCAGGCAGGCAGGCAGCCCAGGTCGTAAAGTGCACAAGGCTTTTGTTTTGTCTGTTTATACAAACTGTCTGGGACCTACATGGCTATATGAGAACGGTCTGCAAGCCACAGTCTGGCTGTCGCTAGTCTCTCACCGAACTGCATCATGGGTTATCTGCAGTCCTCCCTCTGTAGGAACACAAAGGGGAAACTCTCTAGAGCTGTCAGAGGAGATATGACTTCACTCACTCTCCCTCTGTTCTGGCCTGTAGTGATGGAGAGACGGGCAGCTCTCTCCCTCTGTTCTGGCCTGTAATGATGGAGAGACGGGCAGCTCTCTCCCTCTGTTCTGGCCTGTAGTGATGGAGAGACGGGCAGCTCTCTCCCTCTGTTCTGGCCTGTAGTGATGGAGAGACGGGCAGCTCTCTCCCTCTGTTCTGGCCTGTAGTGATGGAGAGACGGGCAGCTCTCTCCCTCTGTTCTGGCCTGTAGTGATGGAGAGACGGGCAGCTCTCTCCCTCTGTTCTGGCCTGTAGTGATGGAGAGACGGGCAGCTCTCTCCCTCTGTTCTGGCCTGTAGTGATGGAGAGACGGGCAGCTCTCTCCCTCTGTTCTGGCCTGTAGTGATGGAGAGACGGGCAGCTCTCTCCCTCTGTTCTGGCCTGTAGTGATGGAGAGACGGGCAGCTCTCTCCTGTAATATTTATTCTAGGACTTCTAGTTGTGGAGTGCTGTGTGACTGGGAGTTGGCATATGCCCCTGTTAATTTTTTGGTCTCTCCTGCAGGCCCACCTCCTCTCACCTCCCTCTCCTTTCCAACTATCTCGGTCTGTCTGTGTGTGGCTGCATGGTGTAAACATTAGCCACACACAATGTCCCTCCATTTGCTTTGGGACACTGTTCCCATCTCCACCCCTCTCACTGTGGTTTCTGTTTATAGTGTACAGAGGAATTAGTTTTTCAGCGGTTGTTGGACGCTATTGGAAAATGTCCTACGCTTTCTGTCTCGCTAGCCCCCCTTCCGTTGTTGATATAATATGATAAACTGTGGAGTCCACCCCTTCAGCAGCCTCTGTTGTTATTAACCCCTCCACCAGTAGCCTGTAACCCCACTCTTGAAGCCCATGATGCCATTTTAGTCCCCTCGTCGCACACGTTCCCTCGACCACCCTCAAGGAAAACTAGTCACATTTCAACCTTGTCATTTTAACCCTCACTCATTTGTTGCTCTTGTTTTTTGTTTTGTTTTTGGTTCCATGAGATACTGCTCATGAATGCTTTGTGTTGTTATTACTACCTGCCGGGATAGACGAAGGCTGAGGGCCGAGCAGCTGTCCACAGAGGAGTGATAGAGAGGTAGAACTCAGCAGATTCTCCCACCGCGTCCACTCTTCTCCTGCTAATGATCCCCATTAATCCTGCCGCAGCCGCACAGCGCCCACTCAACCGCTTGTCTGTAAATCAGTAAATCTGATTCGCCGTGATGCTTTCCTTGCCCTTCATGGATCTGGCGTGCTTGAGAGAGCAGCACAGGAAATCTGAACTATTAAATTTGATTTTTTTTTGTGTGCGTGTGTGTTTTATACATAAATGTGAGTTAGCGAAGCCGATGGGAATGACACGTTTGTTGTGGCAGCAGCGGTGAAACAGACCAAAGTGGCGTTTCATTCACCAAGAGATCAGGCCAACGCTATCATGAACAATTAAATAGGCCGTGCTCAGAGCACTGCCCCCTGTGAGAGTCCATTCATTCCAGTAATACTCTAATAGTTCTCCTAATCAGACACGTTCCACTTGAATTCCCCTGCTAAACACTAATATAAGAGGCCTGTAGGATCCATAATGATCCAGTCACTAGAGAAAGGGGATCTCCATTCAAGTCAATGTTCAATGACGTCTGGAACGCCATTCTATCGCTTCTATTTCTATGGTAGGCTCATCGAGGTTGACTTTGGTTCTGTCCTGTAGTGATGTCAGTTCATATGTTACTGTTGTATGAATGTTGTTGACAGGTGACCTGGTTGATAAGCCCTACTCTCACCACAATACTGTTGATGCTCAGCCTTGATTGGATGCTGGCACAGATTATATTTCCCCTCTCCCCCGCCCCCTGTCCTTTTCTCTGAAGTAGAGGGTTTAGGTTTTGTTTGGAAATATGTCTTGTCATACAATGGGAGAAGAGCCCGTGTTTAAAGAAAATGCTTTTAACACGTTCTGTATGGAGTGAGATTATATATTAATACTCATTTAACGGGTCTGTTAAACTAGAACCTCTGCTGGTGAAAAATGTTTTTTTTTGTTTGTTTTAATGATACGCGGAAAAAAGTGCTTGGTACATTTTTTTTGAGGATCGAGTTTGGGGATTTTTTTATATTTTTTTGAATACAGACAGAAATGAGATAATGATCATACTGCCACGGCAGCCGTTGTTGAGGTGTTGTCTCACTGTGCTTGGGTAGTCTGTCATTCCTTGTGTTACTCACGCCGCGGGAGGACAATGTTCTTGTGGGATTTCCTTTTCCTGTTTCTTTATTCATAACCACGTCCCCTGAACCCACGTCCCCTGAACCCACGTCCCCTGAACCCACGTCCCCTGAACCCACGTCCCCTGAACCCACGTCCCCTGAACCCACGTCCCCTGAACCCACGTCCCCTGAACCCACGTCCCCTGAACCCACGTCCCCTAAACCCACGTCCCCTAAACCCACGTCCCCTAAACCCACGTCCCCTAAACCCACGTCCCCTAAACCCACGTCCCCTAAACCCACGTCCCCTCAACCCACGTCCCCTCAACCCACGTCCCCTGAACCCACGTCCCCTGAACCCACGTCCCCTGAACCCAAACCCACGTCCCCTAAACCCACGTCCCCTGAACCCACGTCCCCTAAACCCACGTCCCCTAAACCCACGTCCCCTAAACCCACGTCCCCTAAACCCACGTCCCCTAAACCCACGTCCCCTGAACCCACGTCCCCTGAACCCACGTCCCCTAAACCCACGTCCCCTAAACCCACGTCCCCTAAACCCACGTCCCCTAAACCCACGTCCCCTAAACCCACGTCCCCTGAACCCACGTCCCCTGAACCCACGTCCCCTAAACCCACGTCCCCTTATGTAAAGTGTACATTACCACATGTGTTTTTTTAATTGCTATGTTTTGTTTTGGTTCATCCCCCTCTTTGCCCCTCCCCCTTCCCCCCCCCCAAGGGTTTCTCTCTTATGTAAAGTGTACATTACCACGTGTTTTTTTATACAATGCTGTAACTTGCCTTTGTACATTTAGGCGAAAAAATAAATCTTTTTATGAGACAATCACTCCTGTCCCATCTGTCTCGTCTTTTTTTTCTCCACAGGGAAGGAAAAGGATCACAATAGGTGTTGTTATTAGGAAACCCTAAAGTTAATGGGTATGATACAGGTATGATACAGGATGAGCATGATACGGGTTTATTGCGTCAACATGATACGGGTTTATTGCGTCAACATGATACAGGTTAATGATGAGCATGATACGGGTTTATTGCGTCAACATGATACGGGTTTATTGCGTCATACATGATATGATGAGCATGATGTTACGTTTATTGGGTCAACATGATACAGGTTAATGATGAGTATGATGATGAGCATGATACAGGTTTATTGCGTTTAACATGATACGGGTTTATTGCGTCAACGTTTATTGCGTCAACAACATGATACGGGTTTATTGCGTCAACGTGATACGGGTTTATGATGAGCATGATGCGGGTTTATTGCGTCAACGTGATACGGGTTAATGATGAGCATGATACAGGTTTATTGCGTCAACGTGATACAGGTTAATGATGAGCATGATACGGGTTTATTGCGTCAACATGATACGGGTTTATTGCGTCAACATGATACGGGTTTATTGGGTCAACGTGATACAGGTTAATGATGAGCATGATACGGGTTTATTGATACGGGTTTATTGGGTCAACATGATACAACGTGATAGAGGTATATTGCGTGATAACATGATACAGGTTTATATGATGCGTCAACATGATACAGGTTTATTGCGTCAACATGATACGGTTTATTGCGTCAACATGATACAGGTTTATTGCGTCAACATGATACAGGTTTATTGCGTCAACATGATACAGGTTTATTGCAACATGATACAGGTTTATTGCAACATGATACGGGTTTATTGCGTCAACATGATACAACATGATACAGGTTTATTGGGTCAACATGATACAGGTTTATTGCGATCAACATGATACAGGTTTATTGATACGGTCAACATGATTTATTGGGTCAACATGATACAGGTTTATGATACGGGTTTATTGCGTCAACATGATACGGGTTTATTGCGTCAACATGATACAGGTTAATGATGAGCATGTTACGGGTTTATTGCGTCAACGTGATACGGGTTTATTGCGTCAACGTGATACAGGTTAATGATGAGCATGATACGGGTTTATTGCGTCAACATGATACAGGTTTATTGCGTCAACATGATACGGGTTTATTGCGTCAACATGATACGGGTTTATTGCGTCAACATGATACAGGTTAATGATGAGCATGATACAGGTTTATTGCGTCAACATGATACGGGTTTATTGCGTCAACATGATACGGGTTTATTGCGTCAACATGATACGGGTTTATTGCGTCAACATGATACGGGTTTATTGCGTCAACGTGATACAGGTATATTACAGGTTTATTGGGTCGATCAACATGATACAGGATACAGGTTTATTGCGTCAACATGATACGGGTTTATTGGGTCAACATGATACAGGTTTATTGCGTCAACATGATACAGGGTTTATTTATTGGGTCAACATGATACAGGTTTATTGCGTCAACATGATACGGGTTTATTGGGTCAACATGATACAGGTTTATTGCGTCAACATGATACAGGTTTATTGCGTCAACATGATACAGGTTTATTGCGTCAACATGATACGGGTTTATTGCGTCAACATGATACAGGTATATTGCGTCAACATGATACAGGTTTATTGCGTCAACATGATACAGGTTTATTGCGTCAACATGATACAGGTATATTGCGTCAACATGATACGGGTTTATTGGGTCAACATGATACGGGTTTATTGCGTCAACATGATACAGGTATATTGCGTCAACATGATACAGGTTTATTGGGTCAACATGATACAGGGTTTATTTATTGCGTCAACATGATACAGGGTATATTGCGTCAACATGATACAGGTTTATTGCGTGATACAACATGATACAGGTTTATTGCGTCAACATGATACAGGTAACATATTGCGTCAACATGGTTTAAAGGTTTATTGGGTCAACATGATACAGGTTTATTGCGTCAACATGATACAGGTATATTGCGTCAACATGATACATGATACAGGTTTATTGCGTTTATTGCGTCAACATGAACATGATACAGGTTTATTGCGTCAACATGATACAGGTTTATTGGGTCAACATGATACAGGTTTATTGGGTCAACATGATACAGGTTTATTGGGTCAACATGATACAGGTTTATTGGGTCAACATGATACAGGTTTATTGCGTCAACATGATACAGGTTTATTGGGTCAACATGATACAGGTTTATTGGGTCAACATGATACAGGTTTATTGGGTCAACATGATACAGGTTTATTGCGTCAACATGATAACATGATACAGGTTTATTGATACGGTTTATTGATGACATGATACAGGTATATTGCGTCAACATGATACGGGTTTATGATACAGGTTTATTGCAACATGATACATTGCGTCACATGATACGGGTTTATTGCGTCAACATGATACAGGTATATTGCAACATGATACAACATGATACGGGTTTATTGCGTCAACATGATACAGGTATATTGCGGGTTTATTGCAACATGATACAGGTTTATTGCGTCAACATGATACAGGTATATTGCGTCAACATGATACGGGTTTATTTATTGCGTCAGCATGATACAACATGATACAGGTTTATTGCGTCAACGTGATACAGGTTTATTGCGTCAACGTGATGATACAGGTTTATTGCGTCAACATGATACAGGTTTATTGCGTCAACGTGATACAGGTTTATTACAGGTTTATTGCGTCAACATGATACGTGATACAGGTATATTGCGTCAACATGATACAGGTTTATTGATACGTCAACGGTGATACAGGTTTATTGATACAGGTTTATTGCGTCAACATGATACAGGTTTATTGGTCAACATGATACAGGGTTTATTGCGTCAACATGATACGTTTATTGGGTCAACATGAACGTGATACGGGTTTATTACAGGTTTATTGCGTCAACATGATCAACGTGATACAGGTTTATTGCGTCAACGTGATACAGGTTTATTGCGTCAACGTGATACAGGTTTATTGGGTCAACATGATACGGGTTTATTGCGTCAACATGATACAGGTTTATTGCGTCAACATGATACAGGTTTATTGCGTCAACATGATACAGGTTTATTGCGTCAACATGATACGGGTTTATTGCGTCAACATGATACGGGTTTATTGCGTCAACATGATACAGGTTTATTGCGTCAACATGATACAGGGTTTATTGCGTCAACATGATACGGGTTTATTGCGTCAACATGATACAGGTATATTGCGTCAACATGATACAGGTTTATTGCGTCAACATGATACGGGTTTATTGCGTCAACATGATACAGGTTTATTGCGTCAACATGATACAGGTATATTGCGTCAACATGATACAGGTTTATTGCGTCAACATGATACAGGTTTATTGCGTCAACATGATACGGTTTATTGCGTCAACATGATACAGGTATATTGCGTCAACGTGATACGGGTTTATTGTGTCAACGTGATACAGGTTTATTGCGTCAACGTGATACGGTTTATTGCGTCAACATGATACAGGTTTATTGTGTCAACGTGATACAGGTTTATTGCGTCAACGTGATACGGGTTTATTGCGTCAACATGATACGAGTTCATGCGTCAACATTCTGGTACTTGCTTGCATACATTTTTTTTGTTAAAATTCATTGAAAGACTGATTTGATACAGTTCAAATAATGGTTCACCAAATACAAACAAATTCAGTATACACTTCCTAACTAGAGGCACACGCATACACTTACAGCATTACAATCCTTGTAATAAGCTGTCATAACTCATAAGTAGTTATAACATCTTCATAATATATCACTGTGATGCATTATAATACCAAAGTGCATCATCAGGGCTGGACCTAGTCACTAAGCAACGTAATTATAAAAATCAATCAGGGGCTCTACTTCACGTTGAGAGTTAGAATAGTAGAATACACATGGTGCAATTTCTACATTTGGTTGTACATCAGCAGATTTCCCTCTGTCAGTCTGTAACCATGTTTCTCATGTCAGTCTGTAACCATGTTTCCCTCATGTCAGTCTGTAACCATGTTTCCCTCATGTCAGTCTGTAACCATGTTTCCCTCTCATGTCAGTCTGTAACCATGTTTCTCATGTCAGTCTGTAACCATGTTTCCCTCATGTCAGTCTGTAACCATGTTTCCCTCTCATGTCAGTCTGTAACCAAGTTTCCCTCTCATGTCAGTCTGTAACCATGTTTCCCTCATGTCAGTCTGTAACCATGTTTCCCTCATGTCAGTCTGTAACCATGTTTCCCTCTCATGTCAGTCTGTAACCATGTTTCCCTCATGTCAGTCTGTAACCATGTTTCCCTCATGTCAGTCTGTAACCATGTTTCTCATGTCAGTCTGTAACCATGTTTCCCTCATGTCAGTCTGTAACCATGTTTCCCTCATGTCAGTCTGTAACCATGTTTCCCTCATGTCAGTCTGTAACCATGTTTCCCTCATGTCAGTCTGTAACCATGTTTCCCTCATGTCAGTCTGTAACCATGTTTCCCTCATGTCAGTCTGTAACCATGTTTCCCTCATGTCAGTCTGTAACCATGTTTCCCTCATGTCAGTCTGTAACCATGTTTCCCTCATGTCAGTCTGTAACCATGTTTCCCTCATGTCAGTCTGTAACCAGGTTTCCCTCATGTCAGTCTGTAACCATGTTTCCCTCATGTCAGTCTGTAACCATGTTTCCCTCTCATGTCAGTCTGTAACCATGTTTCCCTCATGTCAGTCTGTAACCATGTTTCCCTCATGTCAGTCTGTAACCATGTTTCCCTCATGTCAGTCTGTAACCATGTTTCCCTCTCATGTCAGTCTGTAACCATGTTTCCCTCTCATGTCAGTCTGTAACCATGTTTCCCTCATGTCAGTCTGTAACCATGTTTCCCTCATGTCAGTCTGTAACCATGTTTCCTTTCATTTCATGCGGATGAATTTAAAAGACGTGACCAGGCTGATCGAAACATGAAATACCGGTACAATTTTATAAATGCGGACAGACAATTTTTTCATTCGACATCGTGGAATAATTTTGTGTCTAAAATCAAATATGCGAGAAATGGCGTTGTAAACACCTTTATGCTCAAATAATGATATAATAACCGTAATGTCGACGTAAATGTGGAGTCACGTGATGACATGTTGCGCTGTCCTCTCACTCAGACTCATCCGGACAGATTACAGTTTATTAGGCTACAGGTGAAATAAGTTATGATGAACTTCACAGGGGAGAGCAAGGTGATGAGCTTGAGGCTCCTTTCTGATAAATATTGATGGTCTTATTCTGGTGACGTCATCATCGATACTTGGCTGCCGTTTGACAAAAACTATATCATAATGTAGGCAGTCTAGCCGCACTGTATCGGCGAGCTGTTGGCTAGAGCGCATGTGCAAAGACCCTGAGTGGCCAACAACAATTTATGGGTCATTCTTGGGCTGCGGTAAAAAATAAATAAAATCAAAAATAACTAGAATAAATGCATTTTCTGAAAACCCCACAACATTAAGTACATATTAAACCTACAAGAAAACACATTTTCCGATCTCATTAAAACCCTTTTATTGTTGACCATTTCTGTCTGATGTGGACACCATTTATCTTCAACCCCGTCACAGACAATATGGAAGTTGTCTGAATATGATTTATAAAAGATACTTGTTATAACAATCAACATTTACCTAATGCTCATGTGTCCCCCAAATCAATTCAATTATTATAAATATAAAATGTATGTAAAATCCCAATGTTGCTTCATTAAACACTGAAATAGGCACGTGTCAGCGGGCATATCATTTTAAATAAAATCCTTTCAATTCAGAATTGTAACATAAATCTAATCTTCTTCAGATTGTCCTTAAGATTTCACACTGAGCTCAGAAATCACTAAATTCATATATATTAGTCTTTGACATTTTATTTAACAAATGTGACGGGGTTGAGACAAGGGTGACAGGATTGAATACTGTAACGGGGTTGAGAAAAGGGTGACAGGATTGAATACTGTAACGGGGTTGAGACAAGGGTGACAGGGTTGAATACTGTAACGGGATTGAGACAAGGGTGACAGGGTTGAATACTGTAACGGGGTTGAGACCAGGGTGACAGGGTTGAATACTGTAACGGGGTTGAGACCAGGGTGACAGGGTTGAATACTGTAACGGGGTTGAGACCAGGGTGACAGGGTTGAATACTGTAACGGGGTTGAGACAAGGGTGACAGGGTTGAATACTGTAACGGGGTTGAGACCAGGGTGACAGGGTTGAATACTGTAACGGGGTTGAGACCAGGGTGACAGGGTTGAATACTGTAACGGGGTTGAGACAAGGGTGACAGGGTTGAATACTGTAACGGGGTTGAGACCAGGGTGACAGGGTTGAATACTGTAACGGGGTTGAGACCAGGGTGACAGGGTTGAATACTGTAACGGGGTTGAGACCAGGGTGACAGTATTGAATACTGTAACGGGGTTGAGACCAGGGTGACAGTATTGAATACTGTAACGGGATTGAGAAAAGGGTGACAGGGTTGAATACTGTAACGGGATTGAGACAAGGGTGACAGGCTTGAATACTGTAACGGGATTGAGACAAGGGTGACAGGGTTGAATACTGTAACGGGGTTGAATACTGTAACGGGGTTGAAACAAGGGTGACAGGGTTGAATACTGTAACGGGGTTGAAACAAGGGTGACAGGGTTAAATACTGTAACGGGGTTGAGAAAAGGGTGACAGGGTTGAATACTGTAACGGGGTTGAGAAAAGGGTGACAGGGTTGAATACTGTAACGGGGTTGAGAAAAGGGTGACAGGGTTGAATACTGTAACGGGGTTGAGAAAAGGGTGACAGGGTTGAATACTGTAACGGGGTTGAGAAAAGGGTGACAGGGTTGAATACTGTAACGGGGTTGAGAAAAGGGTGACAGGGTTGAATACTGTAACGGGGTTGAGAAAAGGGTGACAGGGTTGAATACTGTAACGGGGTTGAGAAAAGGGTGACAGGGTTGAATACTGTAACGGGGTTGAGACCAGGGTGACAGGGTTGAATACTGTAACGGGGTTGAGAAAAGGGTGACAGGGTTGAATACTGTAACGGGGTTGAGAAAAGGGTGACAGGGTTGAATACTGTAACGGGGTTGAAACAAGGGTGACAGGGTTGAATACTGTAACGGGGTTGAAACAAGGGTGACAGGGTTGAATACTGTAACGGGGTTGAGACAAGGGTGTTACGCCCTGGTCGTAATATATTGTGTTTGTCTTCATTTATTTGGTTAGGCCAGGGTGTGACATGGGTTTATTGTGGTGTGTTTTGTCTTGGGGTTTTGTGGGGTGTTGGGTGTGTGGCTTAGTGGGGTTATCTAGCAAAGTCTATGGCTATCTGGAGTGGTTCTCAATCAGAGGCAGGTGTGTATCGTTGTCTCTGATTGGGAACCATATTTAGGCAGCCATATTCTTTGAATGTTTTGTGGGTGATTGTTCCTGTCTTTTGCGTTTGCACCAGATAGGGCTGTTTCGGTTTTCACATTTCATTATTTTGTAGTTTCTTCATAGTTTTTTTTCATTACTTTTTTCCTTCATTAAAATATCATGAATCATCATCACGCTGCATTTTGGTCCGACTCTCCTTCACCACATGAGAACCGTTACAGAATCACCCACCACAACTGGACCAAGCGGCGTGTCAACAAGGAGCAGCAGGTGAAGCAACAGCGGCAGCAGGAGATACGTAATAAGGAATTCTGGACATGGGAGGAAATCCTCGACGGGAGAGGACCCTGGGCTAAACCAGGGGAGTGTAGCCGCCCCAAGGTGCAGCAGGAGAAGAGGCAACAGGAGCAGCCCAAAGAGGAGTACGGTTTGGACTACAAGAGTATGGACCATACTTCTTGGGAGGAGATAGACAGGTGGGCGGTCGACCCAGGGAGAGTGCCGGAGCCCACCTGGGATTCGATGGAGCAGTGCGCGGAAGGTTATCGGATAATGGAGTTGGCGAAGCAAGCACGGCGGCGCGGACGGAAGCCCGAGAGTCAGCCCCAAAAATGTATTGGGGGGGGGGGGCTCACAGGGATTAGGGCTACGCCAGGTAGGAGACCTGCGCAAACTCCCTGTGCTTACCGGGGGGCTAGTGAGACCGGGCAGGCACTGTGTTATGCTTTGGAGCGCACGGTGTCCCCAATGCGGGTGCATAGCCTGGTGCGGTACATTCCAGCTCCTCGTATCGGCCGGGCTAGAGTGGGCATCGAGCCAGGTAAGGTTGGGCAGGCTCAAGAGCTCCAGTCCGCCTGCACGGTCCGGTCTATCCAGTACCACCTTCACGCACCAGCCCTCCGGTGGCAGCTCCCCGCACCAGGCTTCCTGTGCGTATCCTCGGTCCAGTACCACCAGTGCCAGCACCACGCACCAGGCTTTCAGTGCGTCCCGCCTGTTCAGCGCAGCCAGAGCCTTTCTCCTCTCCAGCGCTGCCGGAGCCTCCCGCCTGTTTAGTGCAGCCAGAGCCTTCCTCCTCTACAGCGCTGCCGGAGTCTCCCGCCTATCTTGCGCTGCCAGAGCCTTCCTCATCTCCAGCGCTGCCGGAGTCTCCCGCCTGTTCAGCGCAGCCAGAGCCTTCCTCCTCTACAGCGCTGCTGGAGTCTCCTGCCTGTTCAGCGCAGCTAGAGCTGCCAGCCTGCATGGAGCAGCCAGAGCTGTCAGTCTGCATGGAGCAGCCAGAGCTGTCAGTCTGCATGGAGCAGCCAGAGCTGTCAGTCTGCATGGAGCAGCCAGAGCTGCCAGTCTGCATGGAGCAGCCAGAGCTGCCAGTCTGCATGGAGCAGCCAGAGCTGCCAGTCTGCATGAAGCAGCCAGAGCTGCCAGTCTGCATGGAGCATCCAGAGCTGCCAGTCTGCATGAAGCAGCCAGAGCTGTCAGTCTGCATGGAGCAGCCAGAGCTGTCAGTCTGCAAGGAGCTGTCAGTCTGCAAGGAGCTGCCAGTCTGCAAGGAGCTGCCAGTCTGCAAGGAGCTGCCAGTCTGCACGGAGCTGCCAGTCTGCACGGAGCCGCCAGAGCTGCCAGTCTGTAAGAAGCAGCCAGAGCTGTCAGCCTACATGGAGCAGCCAGAGCCGCCAGTCAGCGTGGAGCAGCCAGAGCCGCCAGTCAGCATGGAGCAGCCAGATCTGTCAGTCTGCCAGGATCCGCCAGTCAGCCAGACTCTTCCAGATCCACCAGTCAGCCAGACTCTTCCAGGTCAGCCAGACTCTTCCAGATCCGCCAGTCAGCCAGACTCTTCCAGATCCGCCAGACTCTTCCAGATCCGCCAGTCAGCCAGACTCTTCCAGATCCTCCAGCCAGCCAGGATCTGCCGGAGCCAACTACCTGCCTGAGCTTCCTCTCAGTGCTGGGCTTCCTCTCAGTGCTGAGCTTCCCCTCAGTCCTGAGCTTCCCCTCAGTCCCGAGCTGCTTCAGTCCCGAGCTGCCCCTCAGTCCAGTGGGGTTCTGGGTGAGGACTACTAGGCCATGGTCGGCGGCGAGGGTGGACTATCCTAGGACGCGAGGAGGAGGGACTAAGACATTGATTGAGTAGAGTCCACGTCCCGCGCCGGAGCCGCCACCATGGACAGACGCCCACCCGGACCCTCCCCTATTGTTTTGCTGTGCGTCCGGGAGTCCGCACCTTAGGGGGGGAGGGTTCTGTCACGCCCTGGTCGTAATATATTGTGTTTGTCTTCATTTATTTGGTTAGGCCAGGGTGTGACATGGGTTTATTGTGGTGTGTTTTGTCTTGGGGTTTTGTGGGGTGTTGGGTGTGTGGCTTAGTGGGGTTATCTAGCAAAGTCTATGGCTGTCTCTGATTGGGAACCATATTTAGGCAACCATATCCTTTGAGTGTTTTGTGGGTGATTGTTCCTGTCTTTTGTTTGCACCAGATAGGGCTGTTTCGGTTTTCACATTTCATTATTTTGTAGTTTCTTCATGTATAGCTTTTTCCTTCATTAAAATATCATGAATCATCATCACGCTGCATTTTGGTCCGACTCTCCTTCACCACAAGAGAACCGTTACAGAATCACCCACCACAACTGGACCAAGCGGCTTGTCAACAGGCAGGAGCAGCAGGTGAAGCAACAGCGGCAGCAGGAGATACGTAATAAGGAATTCTGGACATGGGAGGAAATCCTACATGGAGCAGCCAGAGCCGCCAGTCAGCATGGAGCAGCCAGAGCCACCAGTCAGCATGGAGCAGCCAGAGCCGCCAGTCAGCATGGAGCAGCCAGAGCCGCCAGTCAGCATGGAGCAGCCAGAGCCACCAGTCAGCATGGAGCAGCCAAAAGCCACCAGTCAGCATGGAGCAGCCAGAGCCACCAGTCAGCGTGGAGCAGCCAGAGCCGCCAGTCAGCGTGGAGCAGCCAGAGCCGCCAGTCAGCATGGAGCAGCCAGAGCCACCAGTCAGCATGGAGCAGCCAGAGCCGCCAGTCAGCATGGAGCAGCCAGAGCCACCAGTCAGCGTGGATCAGCCAGAGCCGCCAGTCAGCATGGAGCAGCCAGATCTGTCAGTCTGCCAGGATCCGCCAGTCAGCCAGACTGTGCATAATGTATCATAGATCCTACTTATCATATATCCTACTTGTTTGAAAATAACGTTATAGTCGGTGCATACAATGTAATGTTGTGTTACCCCATGTATCCAATCGGGTGAGGATGCATAATGTGCAGCATCCCATTAGTGGAAACCAAGACAGTTCTCAGGGCAAGCCTGATTGTAACTAAATACAGTATGTTTGAGTGGTGTTGGGGACAATTTTAGCTAACCCTACCATTTTCCTAACCTTAAAGCTCTGGTATAAGGGCTCAGAGAGAATAACACAATCATCGCATCACAGAACACACATTTTCAAAGAAATTCAGCAATTTAGCAAACGTACACAGCAAACGAGTTTCAGTCTTCGATGCGTATCTGTTTGCGTTGTAATCTTTGACCTATTCACCCTAAACCACGTTCATTCTCCAAACACCCAACATTAATTATCCGCTACGAAACGTCACTAATGCTCGTCCAAACAGGCAGATATGCCCTAAGAACAGCGCGTTATGCATGATAGTCAGACCCTCTTTTTTTTGTGTTTAGTGGCGTGCAAAAATGCTTTACTTTTTGCTGCAGCAATTCTGACATTTTGCATAGCTTCTGTCCAGTTGGTCACTAAAATGAACTAGTGAGGTAAAAGATTGTTTGACATGTAGCTTGTTATATATATTTTTTTGTTGTTGCGGTAAATGCGCTGTGATTAGTTCATATTGCGAGCCCTCATTTTGTAATGCGTGATCAGACAATTTAATACAGTGATTTTTGACGCGATTTGACTGTTTTATGCTGAAATATTGCGGTGATTGATTTACATTTGCAAGCTATCGCATAATATGCGCGAAATTTATGATTTTGCACAACAACAACAAGAAAAGGTGAAATCACAGAATCCTGGAGGGACTGTGTAGTGTATTATCATGTTACTATTACGAGTTATGACGCACTATACGTGTCAAATACGTGTACAAGTAAATAAAACAAAGCATTGTAAATGCCCTTATAACGCGTTATTTAACATGTTACTTACATTCTGCTACTTCCATACATGTTTTGCTTCATTGTTGTTTAGTTAGGCACCGATACGTTTGATGATGCAGTATGCCACATTGGCCAGAGTGGGGCTCTGGCTCACCAGAGAGAGCTTGTTCAGCACAGCACCATAATAATGCCATTTGTTTCTCTCGGGGCATTCATTGCACGTTGGCCTAGTTTATAAAAGTGAGTTCAAGGATATGGGTCAGAGTGTGTTTTCTTAGTCTAGTTGGGAATTTGCCAATAGCCCAGCTGCAGGGTTCTTTTCAGTTTTTTGAGAAATCAGGTGCCCAAGCCTGACTGGCTGGGAAAAAAATCAGGTGACCAAGCCTGACTGGCTGGGAAAAAATCAGGTGACCAAGCCTGACTGGCTCAATATAAAAGCGCCATACAAACACTCCAGCCTTGCACACAGCGGTTTCTATGGAGACACGGTTGGAAGAAGGGAGCACTACCAGAATGAATGAGCTACACACTGAAGCGCACAGTCTCAAGAAAATGACTGTTCCTACCGGAGTCTTTGCCTCTGGCTGTATTGAGTGCAATGACGTTTTTACTTACCAATTTATAGTTTTGTATTGGATTTGTCCTCACGCGTAGGCTAATTGAGGTAGGTAAGTGTATGGATTAAACAAATTAAAAACGACTCCTTCCCACAGACACATCAATAATGTCAAATCAAATTTGACAGATGAATTACAACCGGTGTTTTAACAGTGATGCCAACTTAGCAATTTTGTTGCTAGATTTAGCTCCAAATGACACGACAACGATTTTCTCTGTCACACACTCAGTCACAACACAAGTGCCTGGCTGCAAAAGTGCATTGTGAGTGACGTCAGCAGCAGGCGCTCAGCTCGTGCAAAGGCAGCAGCAATTTCAGCAAATTGCTAATCATTGTTGGCTGACTGCAGCAGCAGTAGTATGCGGTCGACGAGACAAACCCAATGAATATAGTTGGTCACGAATGTTTGATCTTGAACAGAACTTACAACATCAATCAACATGTCTCAATCAAAATTGTAGAGAAAAGAGTGGGAGTCTGTACCTGAATTGAAAGGGTTGCTGAAGCCAGTAACTGGGGATGATTGTCTGGCATACTGTGCATATTGCAAATCAGATATGCCTATATTACCACAGTTGGTTAAGAAAGTGGATAACTGCAAAAGCGTAGAAGCTACTATGGCAATGGCCATTAACGGAGCATTGTTCGCTGCTAGCATGCCACCATTTAGGTATAGCTTGCAAAGCTGCCTTTTCAGATTCTGTGGCAGGAACAAACTTACAAATGCACCGTATCAAGTGCACAGAAATGATTAGGGGAGTACTGGCTCCTTATTTTCTCAAAAGGGTAACATCAGATGTGGGGGATGAGAAGTTCAGTCTCCTTTTGGATGAGTCCACTGATGTCAGTGTTTCGAAATACCTGGATTTGGTGATTCGGTATTTCAGTGCTAAAAAAAAATAACCGTTGTGTCCACATTTCTCGGGCTGGTTGAATTGGAGGGGGGGCAATGCCAGATCAATAGCAAAGGCAGTAGCTGAGTTTCTTGAAGTGTAACCTTAAAAACGAGAATCTTCAGGGTATTGGCACTGATAATGCGTCCGTGATGACTGGGATGCACAACTGGTTGCACAACATTTTAAAGGAAGAATATGCATTGCCCAATTTGCTACTAATCCGCTGTGCCATCCACTGTGTGTGCCATCCGCTGTGTGTGCCATCCGCTGTGTGTGCCATCCGTTGTGTGTGCCATCCGCTGTGTGTGCTATCCGCTGTGCCATCCGCTGTGAGTGCCATCCGCTGTGAGTGCCATCCGCTGTGCCATCCGCTGTGAGTGTCATCCGCTGTGAGTGCCATCCGCTGTGAGTGCCATCCGCTGTGTGTGGCATCCGCTGTGCCATCCGCTGTGCCATCCGCTGTGCCATCCGCTGTGTGTGGCATCCGCTGTGCCATCCGCTGTGCCATCCGCTGTGCCATCCGCTGTGCCATCCGCTGTGTGTGCCATCCGCTGTGTGTGCCATCCGCTGTGTGTGCCATCCGCTGTGTGTGGCATCCGCTGTGTGTGCCATCCGCTGTGTGTGCCATCCGCTGTGTGTGCCATCCGCTGTGCCATCCGCTGTGTGTGCCATCCGCTGTGTGTGGCATCCGCTGTGCCATCCGCTGTGCCATCCGCTGTGCCATCCGCTGTGCCATCCGCTGTGTGTGGCATTCGCTGTGTGTGGCATCCGCTGTGCCATCCGCTGTGCCATCCGCTGTGCCATCCGCTGTGCCATCCGCTGTGCCATCCGCTGTGTGTGGCATTCGCTGTGCCATTCGCTGTGTGTGCCATTCGCTGTGCCATTCGCTGTGTGTGCCATCCGCTGTGTGTGGCATCCACATCTCAGTCCATCACCATACCTTGGGTACCTTTTCGAGAGCACGGTGTACCAACTCAGTCTTACGCCAGAGGACAAAAAGGTCATTCGGAGACAGTGCATCAACTACATTGTTGCTTTAAGCAAGGAGCTGCAAGCAAGGCTCCCAGACAACCTAGAAACCTTGAGAAACATGGCCTTGTTCAGTGTTAAGGAAACGCTAAAGCACAATAAAGACACCACTGAAATGATTAAAGTAGCTGAGCTACTGAAGTACCAGCCTCAAACAAGTGATAAAATTGTTTCCCAATGGAGAAACATCCATCTGTTTAGGTGGGACTCAACTGAAAATACAGTCGGGTTTTAAAGTGAATAACTACACGGACTCTTCCGGGTCAAATCCTTATGAGGAACTGTGCAAAGCTGCACTCGCTGACCTCTCCTTGCCACACTCACATGTGGAGGTTGAACGGCTGTTCAGCCAAATGAGTGTGTTCAAGTCACAGTTAAGAAATAGAATGTCACTGCACTCTCAACTCCATACTCCTGGTGCGGTATGGACTGAAGCTGGCTGGTGATACCTGTTACCAGCATAAACTACCATGTGTATTTTTTTGTATACCTTTGACTATTGGATGTTCTTATAGGCACTTTAGTATTGCCATCCTAATCTCTGGAGTTTCTAGGCTTGAAGTCATAAGCAGCTCTGTGCTTGAAGCATTGCTAAGAGCTACTGGCAAACGCAGGAAAGTGTTTGAATGAATGAATGCTTACGAGCCTGCTGCTGCCTACCACCGCTCAGTCAGACTGCTCTATCAAATCAGACTTAATAATAATATAATAACACACAGAAATACAAGCCTTTGGTCATTTATATGGTCAAATCCGGAAACAATCATTTCTAAAACAAAACGTTTAGTGAAATACAGAACCGTTCTGTATTTTATCTAACGGGTGGCATCCCGAAGTCTAAATATTGCTGTTACATTGCACAACTTTTAATGTTATGGTCATAATTATGTAAAATTCTGGAAAATGTATTATGGTCTTCACACAGTTCGCAATGAGCCAGGCCCAAACTTTTGCATATACCCCGACTCTACTTGCACTGAACACTAAAGAAGTGACACAATTTTCCTAGTTAATATTGCCTGCGAACATGAATTTATTTTAACTAAATATGCAGGTTTAAAAATATATACTTCTGTGTGTTGATTTTAAGAAATACATTGATGTTCATGGTTAGGTACATTTGTGCAACGATTGTGCTTTTTCCGCGAATGCGCTTTTGCTAAATCACCACCTGTTTGGGGAAGTTTAAGTAGGCTGTGATTCGATGATGAATTAACAGGCACCGCATTGATTACATGCAACGCAGGACAAGCTAGTTAACCTAGTAATATCATCAACCATGTGTAGTTAACTAGTGATTATGTTAAGATTGGTTGTTTTTTTACAAGTTTAATGCTAGCTAGCAACTTACCTTGTCTCCTTGCAGCCTCAAGGTCCTTTTGACGCTGCACTCGGGTAACAGGTGGTCAGCCGGCCACGCAGTTTCCTCGTGGATTGCAATGTGATCGCCATAATCAGCGTCCAAAAAGTCAGATTACCGATTGTTATGAAAACTTGAAATCGGCCCTAATTGATCGGCCATTCCGATTAATCAGTCGACCTCTAGTCCGTAATAGTTTGCGAGCCCTGCCAAATCTGACGAGCGTCGTAGCCGGTGTAGTAGGATTCAATCTTATTCCTGTATTGACGCGTTGCCTGTTTGATGGTTCGTTGGATGGCATAGCGGGATTTCTTATAAGCATCCGGGTTAGAGTCCTGCTCCTTTAGCTCAATGCAGATGTTGCCTGTAATCCATGGCTTCTGGTCGGGGTATGTACGTACGGTCACTGTGGGGACGAAGTCATCGATGCACTTATTGATGAAACCAGTGACTGAGGTGGTGTAACTCCTCAATGCCATCAGGAAGAATCCCAGGAACATATTCCAGTCTGTGCTAGCAAAACAGTCCTGTAGCTTAGCAACCACGTCATCTGACCACTTCTGTAATAGGATTCCTTTTTTATGGTGGTTCCACTGTGTCTTCAGATCATCGGTGGGAAAGATGGAGTCAGGTTAAAGTCAGGTTAAAGTCAGGTTAAAACACACATGATTGGAATTCAAGACAGCTCCTCAGTCTTTCCTCCCATCTGACAACAGCCAACGTGAAGCACGTGGACTCCATACCCCCCCTTAGCCATAACCCCCTTCTAATCGGGTGCTGGCTTCCTCCCTCCATCAGTTTTATTTTGAAAGGCCCCTTTGTTCCACAACACAGTGCACATGCTTTTTAATATGGGAATGGACATTTTCTGTGTTCTTCGAATTGTGTAAGTCAATTTGCATGTTTTAATTTTCATAATTGAATGAACATGTCGGGTCTAGGGTTTAGCAATGAAAAACAGTGGTTCTGTAGCTCAGTTGGTAGAGCATGGCGCTTGTAACGCCAGGGTAGTGGGTTCGATTCCCGGGACAACCCATACGTAGAATGTATGCACACATGACTGTAAGTCGCTTTGGATAAAAGCGTCTGCTAAATGGCATATATTATTATTATATTATAGCAAGAACCTCTCAGCCCACATAATGTATAATGCCGTAGGCTATCCATATTTGGACTGGGCCTATAGTGCCTAATATTATGTTGTTTAGCCAACTTGATTCTGGATAAAAAATGTATACACAAGATATGAATAATGAGCGCTCTCTGTACGAATGAATGTCAGTGATGTCCTTTGTGCAGGTCCTTGGACCGTAAAGGCTACAGTTAGTAGGACACACAAAACAACGCAGGGGGAAGAATAAGCCACTGCCCACTGCGCTCGCAGATGCGATGCTCGGCGCAACAAGTCAGCCAGCAGACATTCCATGTGCTCAGTGCTCCTCTGCCTTCGTTTTGACAACTCCGAGAACCGCTTCTCTTCTTCCAGTCTTGTCTACCTTTCCCCACGGACTTCTTTACTATCGAAGACGATGATGTGGACATTCGGCCGAATTTAGTCTTCTGTGAGTGCGCCGTGGAAATGATATACTCGACAGCATAGCTACCCGCAGCTTCCGCCACGGTAGGTGTTGTCCACGTCGAGACCACAGACATTGTCATTGAGCGGCAGATTGATTTCTGCTTCGCGTTCCTGGTACTGGATTTGCCCGTTGTTTTTGAAGAAAGACAAGTTAATTGGAAATAGGACAGACATGAGCTGACGATTAGGGAACAACTGATTCAAGTCGGACAGTAGCCTAACGTTATTATGATTATGTTATTACATAACGATCATGAGGGGCGCTATCAAAATAGGTGGAGACAGGTTGGTACTTGGTCATATAAATATGTTTTTTGAATTACATAATGAAAATATTCAACACTCATGCGACTGTGCTGTGGATTAGTCTATGCACGAATCCTATCCATTTATAACTATTTATCTTGGACAGGTCGCAGTTGTGAACGAGAACTTGTTCTCAACTGGCTACTAAAGGTGAAATAAATTAAATTAAATTGTTACAGAGGAAACTAAAAACGTGAAAACTGCTAAGGCATTATTCTGTGCCAACTTGAACAGTTTATTCAGAATATTAAACAAGGTGCGTAGATAGCGTTCCAGTGTGTTAACAATACGACGTCACATCGACTGTACGGTTCTCACACGGTCGTGTCTATTTCGGGGAATGGAAACGTATAAACCCAGTATGTGATGTTCCACCCGTGGGTCTACAAGTTATGTAGTTGGGGTATGATGATTAGTTTACCTCACAGCACCTTGTACATTTAGTGTCTGTCTGAAAAGTGACGAAACGCATGTTCTAATTATAAGACAGATCATCAGTTACAGACAGTGGTTAGTAACGAGACACACTACTATCAGACAGATCATCAGTTACAGACAGTGGTTAGTAACGAGACACACTACTATCAGACCGATCATCAGTTACAGACAGTGGTTAGTAACGAGACACACTACTATCAGACAGATCATCAGTTACAGACAGTGGTTAGTAACGAGACACACTACTATCAGACAGATCATCAGTTACAGACAGTGGTTAGTAACGAGACACACTACTATCAGACAGATCATCAGTTACAGACAGTGGTTAGTAACTAGACACACTACTATCAGACAGATCATCAGTTACAGACAGTGGTTAGTAACGAGACACTACTATCAGACAGATCATCAGTTACAGACAGTGGTTAGTAACGAGACACACTACTATCAGACAGATGGTCAGTTACAGACAGTGGTTAGTAACGAGACACACTACTATCAGACAGATCATCAGTTACAGACAGTGGTTAGTAACTAGACACACTACTATCAGACAGATGGTCAGTTACAGACAGTGGTTAGTAACGAGACACACTATCAGACAGATCATCAGTTACAGACAGTGGTTAGTAACGAGACACACTACTATCAGCCAGATCATCAGTTACAGACAGTGGTTAGTAAGGAGACACACTACTATCAGACAGATCATCAGTTACAGACAGTGGTTAGTAACGAGACACACTACTATCAGACAGATCATCAGTTACAGACAGTGGTTAGTAACTAGACACACTACTATCAGACAGATCATCAGTTACAGACAGTGGTTAGTAACGAGACACACTACTATCAGACAGATCATCAGGTACAGACAGTGGTTAGTAACTAGACACACTACTATCAGACAGATCATCAGTTACAGACAGTGGTTAGTAACTAGACACACTACTATCAGACAGATCATCAGTTACAGACAGTGGTTAGTAACGAGACACACTACTATCAGACAGATCATCAGTTACAGACAGTGGTTAGTAACGAGACACACTACTATCAGACAGATCATCAGTTACAGACAGTGGTTAGTAACGAGACACACTACTATCAGACAGATCATCAGTTACAGACAGTGGTTAGTAAGGAGACACACTACTATCAGACAGATCATCAGTTACAGACAGTGGTTAGTAACGAGACACACTACTATCAGACAGATCATCAGTTACAGACAGTGGTTAGTAACTAGACACACTACTATCAGACAGATCATCAGTTACAGACAGTGGTTAGTAAGGAGACACACTACTATCAGACAGATCATCAGTTACAGACAGTGGTTAGTAAGGAGACACACTACTATCAGACAGATCATCAGTTACAGACAGTGGTTAGTAACGAGACACACTACTATCAGACAGATGGTCAGTTACAGACAGTGGTTAGTAACTAGACACACTACTATCAGACAGATGGTCAGTTACAGACAGTGGTTAGTAAGGAGACACACTACTATCAGACAGATGGTCAGTTACAGACAGTGGTTAGTAACTAGACACACTACTATCAGACAGATCATCAGTTACAGACAGTGGTTAGTAAGGAGACACACTACTATCAGACAGATCATCAGTTACAGACAGTGGTTAGTAAGGAGACACACTACTATCAGACAGATCATCAGTTACAGACAGTGGTTAGTAACGAGACACACTACTATCAGACAGATCATCAGTTACAGACAGTGGTTAGTAACTAGACACACTACTATCAGACAGATCATCAGTTACAGACAGTGGTTAGTAAGGAGACACACTACTATCAGACAGATCATCAGTTACAGACAGTGGTTAGTAAGGAGACACACTACTATCAGACAGATCATCAGTTACAGACAGTGGTTAGTAACGAGACACACTACTATCAGACAGATCATCAGTTACAGACAGTGGTTAGTAACTAGACACACTACTATCAGACAGATCATCAGTTACAGACAGTGGTTAGTAAGGAGACACACTACTATCAGACAGATCATCAGTTACAGACAGTGGTTAGTAAGGCCTAAAGGCAGAGACACACTACTATCAGACAGATCATCAGTTACAGTTACAGACAGTGGTTAGTAACGAGACACACTACTATCAGACAGATGGTCAGTTACAGACACACAGTGATATACAGTGGTTAGTAACTAGACACACTACTATCAGACAGATGGTCAGTTACAGACAGTGGTTAGTAAGGAGACACACTACTATCAGACAGATGGTCAGTTACAGACAGTGGTTAGTAACTAGACACACTACTATCAGACAGATGGTCAGTTACAGACAGTGACTTGCGTGGGTAAAATCAATGGGAAAGCCAGAAAAAAAAGCCATATTGCAACCTATGTATTGTGATAATTGCGTAGTTCGCTCTATAACCTGTTAGTTCATGCGCCTTGACACAGTGATATACAGGCCTAAAGGCAGAGACAGTAAGAAGACACAGTGATATACAGGCCTAAAGGCAGAGACAGTAAGAAGACACCGTGATATACAGGCCTAAAGGCAGAGACAGTAAGAAGACACAGTGATATGCAGGCCTAAAGGCAGAGACAGTAAGAAGACACAGTGATATACAGGCCTAAAGGCAGAGACAGTAAGAAGACACCGTGATATGCAGGCCTAAAGGCAGAGACAGTAAGAAGACACAGTGATATACAGGCCTAAAGGCAGAGACAGTAAGAAGACACCGTGATATACAGGCCTAAAGGCAGAGACAGTAAGAAGACACCGTGATATACAGGCCTAAAGGCAGAGACAGTAAGAAGACACAGTGATATACAGGCCTAAAGGCAGAGACAGTAAGAAGACACCGTGATATGATATACAGGCCTAAAGGCAGAGACAGTAAGAAGACACCGTGATATACAGGCCTAAAGGCAGAGACAGTAAGAAGACACCGTGATATACAGGCCTAAAGGCAGAGACAGTAAGAAGACACAGTGATATACAGGCCTAAAGGCAGAGACAGTAAGAAGACACCGTGATATACAGGCCTAAAGGCAGAGACAGTAAGAAGACACAGTGATATACAGGCCTAAAGGCAGAGACAGTAAGAAGACACCGTGATATACAGGCCTAAAGGCAGAGACAGTAAGAAGACACAGTGATATACAGGCCTAAAGGCAGAGACAGTAAGAAGACACAGTGATATACAGGCCTAAAGGCAGAGACAGTAAGAAGACACAGTGATATACAGGCCTAAAGGCAGAGACAGTAAGAAGACACCGTGATATACAGGCCTAAAGGCAGAGACAGTAAGAAGACACCGTGATATACAGGCCTAAAGGCAGAGACAGTAAGAAGACACAGTGATATACAGGCCTAAAGGCAGAGACAGTAAGAAGACACCGTGATATATACAGGCCTAAAGGCAGAGACAGTAAGAAGACACCGTGATATACAGGCCTAAAGGCAGAGACAGTAAGAAGACACAGTGGCCTAAAGGCAGAGACAGTAAGATGATATACAGGCCTAAAGGCAGAGACAGTAAGAAGACACAGTGATATACAGGCCTAAAGGCAGAGACAGTAAGAAGACACCGTGATATGCAGACCTAAAGGCAGAGACAGTAAGAAGACACAGTGATATACAGGCCTAAAGGCAGAGACAGTAAGAAGACACAGTAAGAAGACACCGTGATATACAGGCCTAAAGGCAGAGACAGTAAGAAGACACCGTGATATACAGGCCTAAAGGCAGAGACAGTAAGAAGACACAGTGATATACAGGCCTAAAGGCAGAGACAGTAAGAAGACACAGTGATATACAGGCCTAAAGGCAGAGACAGTAAGAAGACACGGTGATATACAGGCCTAAAGGCAGAGACAGTAAGAAGACACAGTGATATACAGGCCTAAAGGCAGAGACAGTAAGAAGACACCGTGATATACAGGCCTAAAGGCAGAGACAGTAAGAAGACACAGTGATATACAGGCCTAAAGGCAGAGACAGTAAGAAGACACCGTGATATACAGGCCTAAAGGCAGAGACAGTAAGAAGACACAGTGATATACAGGCCTAAAGGCAGAGACAGTAAGAAGACACCGTGATATACAGGCCTAAAGGCAGAGACAGTAAGAAGACACAGTGATATAGGCCTAAAGGCAGGCCACAGTAAAGGCAGAGACAGTAAGAAGACACAGTGATATACAGGCCTAAAGGCAGAGACCGTGATATACAGGCCTAAAGGCAGAGACAGTAAGAAGACACAGTGATATACAGGCCTAAAGGCAGAGACAGTAAGAAGACACCGTGATATACAGGCCTAAAGGCAGAGACAGTAAGAAGACACAGTGATATACAGGCCAGTAAAAGGCAGAGACAGTAAGAAGACACCGTGATATATAGACCTAAAGGCAGAGACAGTAAGAAGACACAGTGATATACAGGCCTAAAGGCAGAGACAGTAAGAAGACACCGTGATATACAGGCCTAAAGGCAGAGACAGTAAGAAGACACCGTGATATATAGACCTAAAGGCAGAGACAGTAAGAAGACACCGTGATATACAGGCCTAAAGGCAGAGACAGTAAGAAGACACCGTGATATATAGACCTAAAGGCAGAGACAGTAAGAAGACACCGTGATATACAGGCCTAAAGGCAGAGACAGTAAGAAGACACAGTGATATACAGGCCTAAAGGCAGAGACAGTAAGAAGACACAGTGATATACAGGCCTAAAGGCAGAGACAGTAAGAAGACACAGTGATATACAGGCCTAAAGGCAGAGACAGTAAGAAGACACGGTGATATACAGGCCTAAAGGCAGAGACAGTAAGAAGACACAGTGATATACAGGCCTAAAGGCAGAGACAGTAAGAAGACACAGTGATATACAGGCCTAAAGGCAGAGACAGTAAGAAGACACAGTGATATGCAGGCCTAAAGGCAGAGACAGTAAGAAGACACCGTGATATACAGGCCTAAAGGCAGAGACAGTAAGAAGACACAGTGATATGCAGACCTAAAGGCAGAGACAGTAAGAAGACACCGTGATATACAGGCCTAAAGGCAGAGACAGTAAGAAGACACAGTGATATGCAGGCCTAAAGGCAGAGACAGTAAGAAGACACCGTGATATACAGGCCTAAAGGCAGAGACAGTAAGAAGACACAGTGATATACAGGCCTAAAGGCAGAGACAGTAAGAAGACACCGTGATATACAGGCCTAAAGGCAGAGACAGTAAGAAGACACAGTGATATACAGGCCTAAAGGCAGAGACAGTAAGAAGACACCGTGATATACAGGCCTAAAGGCAGAGACAGTAAGAAGACACCGTGATATACAGGCCTAAAGGCAGAGACAGTAAGAAGACACCGTGATATACAGGCCTAAAGGCAGAGACAGTAAGAAGACACAGTGATATGCAGGCCTAAAGGCAGAGACTAAAAGGCAGAGACAGTAAGAAGACACCGTGATATACAGGCCTAAAGGCAGAGACAGTAAGAAGACACAGTGATATACAGGCCTAAAGGCAGAGACAGTAAGAAGACACAGTGATATACAGTGATATACAGGCCTAAAGGCAGAGACAGTAATACAGAAGACACCGTGATATACAGGCCTAAAGGCAGAGACAGTAAGAAGACACAGTGATATGCAGACCTAAAGGCAGAGACAGTAAGAAGACACCGTGATATACAGGCCTAAAGGCAGAGACAGTAAGAAGACACAGTGATATACAGGCCTAAAGGCAGAGACAGTAAGAAGACACGGTGATATACAGGCCTAAAGGCAGAGACAGTAAGAAGACACAGTGATATACAGGCCTAAAGGCAGAGACAGTAAGAAGACACCGTGATATACAGGCCTAAAGGCAGAGACAGTAAGAAGACACAGTGATATGCAGACCTAAAGGCAGAGACAGTAAGAAGACACCGTGATATACAGGCCTAAAGGCAGAGACAGTAAGAAGACACCGTGATATACAGGCCTAAAGGCAGAGACAGTAAGAAGACACAGTGATATGCAGGCCTAAAGGCAGAGACAGTAAGAAGACACCGTGATATACAGGCCTAAAGGCAGAGACAGTAAGAAGACACAGTGATATGCAGACCTAAAGGCAGAGACAGACAGTAAGGCCTAAAGGCAGAGACAGTAAGAAGACACGTGATATACAGGCCTAAAGGCAGAGACAGTAAGAAGACACAGTGATATACAGGCCTAAAGGCAGAGACAGTAAGAAGACACAGTGATATGCAGACCTAAAGGCAGAGACAGTAAGGAGACACAGTGATATGCAGGCCTAAAGGCAGAGACAGTAAGGAGACACAGTGGCAGAATAAATTCAACCACACCTTTTGTTTCATTACAAAACCGGAGAGCGACACATCTGTCCAGTGAAGTCCACAAAGCATATTGCTAGTGACAAACCGTTAAAGGACCTACAGCATGGTCAAGCAAGTTAATGTTTCTGACATTTTCAGACCACTAAACAACTATTGATTTAGAACCACAGAGAGTTACTGTAGGTCACAAAGAAAACAGGAGCTGCCTCCACTATACTATACATCAACATTTCAACATCATCAAATCACCTACACTTCATCTAATACAGTGACAAAAAATAACAAACACAATTTAGTCCAATCAACAAGTTAAATATGATGTGACTTTCCATGGTGATGTTTTCTCTGTGTGGGGGGTGGGGGGGGGGGGTGCGTTTGTGCAAGTAGAAAAAGATGTTGACTCACCCTACTTGTTGAGAAACACCAATGCCATCCTCCTCTCTTTCATGTTGACAAAACGGTCTATCACTCTGTCATACAGTATACACTTGTATTTGTTGTCCTAGGCTACCTGTATAAAATGTTTGCTCGCTAACCGAACTTCCATTCATGGGCAAAGTTAGCTAGTTAACATTAGCCTTCTGCATCTAGCTACATATTGAACTTCCATCCTCTCAGTCCAGGGGCACAATGTATTTTATGGTTGGATCAGAATTGCCATTATAATCAAATCAAATCAAATTGTATTAGTCACATGCGCCGAATACAACAGGTGTGACCTTACAGTGAAATGCTTACTTACAAGCCCCTAACCAACAATGCAGTTTAAAAAAAAATACTCATTAGAATAAGAAATAAAAGTAACAAGTAATTCAAGAGCAGCAGTAAAATAACAATCACGAGACTATATACAGGGGGGGTACCGGTACAGAGTCAATGTGCGGGGTTAGTTGAGGTAATATGTACATGTAGGTAGAGTTATTAAAGTGACTGTGCATAGATGATAACAACAGAGAGTAGCAGCGGTGTAACAGAGGGGGGGTAATGCAAATAGTCTGTTTAGCCATTTGATTAGGTGTTCAGGAGTTTTATGTCTTGGGGGGTAGAAGCTGTTTATAAGCCTCTTGTACCAAGACTTGGCGCTCCTGTACCGCTTGCCGTGCGTTAGCAGAGAGAGCAGTCTATGACTAGGGTGGCTGGAGTCTTTGACAATTTTCAGGGCCTTCCTCTGACACTGCCTGGTATAGAGGTCCTGGATGGCAGGAAGCTTGGCCACAGTGATGTACTGGGCCGTTCGCACTACCCTCTGTAGTGCCTTGCGGTCGGAGGCCGAGCAGTTGCCATACCAGGCAGTGATGCAACCAGTCAGGATGCTCTCGATGGTGCAGCTGTAGAAGCTTTTGAGGATCCGAGGACCCATGCCAAATTGGTGGAATAGATTTTGTCGTGCCCTCTTCGAGACTGTTGATGAGAATGGGAGCGTGCTCGGTCCTCTTTTTCCAGTAGTCCACAATCATTTCCTTTGTCTTGATCACATTGAGGGAGAGGTTGTTGTCCTGGCACCACACAGCCAGGTCTCTGACCACCTCCGTATAGGCTGTCTCGTTGTTGTCGGTGGTCAGGCCTAACACTGTTATGTCATCGGCAAACTTAATGATGGTATTGGAGTTGTGCCTGGCCGTGCAGTCATGAGTAAACAGAGAGTACAGGAGGGGACTGAGCACGCACCCCTGAGGGACCCCTGTGTTGAGGATCAGCGTGGCAGATGTGTTGTTACCTACCCTTACCACCTGGGGGCAGCACGTCAGGAAGTCCAGAACCCAGTTGCAGAGGGAGGTGTTTAGTCCCAGGGTCCTTAGCTTGTTGATGAGCTTTGAGGGCACTATTGTGTTGAACGCTGAGCTGTAGTCAATGAATAGCATTCTCACACAGGTTTTCCTTTTGTCCAGGTGGGAAAGGGCAGTGTGGAGTGCAATAGAGATTGCAGGATCTGTTGGGGCGGTATGCAGATTGGAGTGGGTCTATGGTTTCTGGGATAATGGTATTGATGTGAGCCATGACCAGCCTTTCAAAGCACTTCCTGGCTACAGACATGAGTGCTACGGGTCGGTAGTCATTTAGGCAGGTTACCTTAGTATTCTTGGGCACAGGGACTATGGTGGTCTGCTTAAAACATGTTGGTATTACAGACTCAGACAGGGAGAGGTTGAAAATGTCAGTGAAGACACTTGCCAGTTGATCAGCGCATGCTCGCAGTACACGTCCTGGTAATCTGTCTGGCCCTGCCGCCTTGTGAATGTTGACCTGTTTAAAGATCTTTACTCACATCGGCTGTGGAGAGCGTGATCACACAGTCTTCCGGAACAGCTGGTGCTCTCATGCATTCAATGCTGTCTTAGTGCCAGCCTCAGTCTGTGGTGGTATGTAAACAGCTACGAAAAATACAGATGAAAGCCCTCTAGGTAGATAGTGTTGTCTACAGTTTATCAAGAGATGCACTACCTCAGGCAAGAACTAGTTTGAGACTTCCTATTATTTACAAAAAATACATAGTCCGCCTCCCCTTGTCTAACCAGACACTGCTGTTCTATCCTGCCGGTACAGCGTATAACCAGCCAGCTGTATGTTGATAGTGTCGTCATTCAGCCACGACTCCATGAAGTGTAAGATATTACAGTTTTGAATGTCCCGTTGGTAGTTTAATCTTGCGCAAAGGTCATTGATTTTATTCTCCAAAGATTGCACGTTTGCTAGCAGAATGGAAGGAAGTGGGGGTTTATTCAATCGCCTACGAATTCTCAGAAGGCAGCCCACCCTCCGGCCCCTTTTTCTCGGCCTCCTCTTCACGCAAATCACGGGGATCTGGGCCTGTTCCCAAGAAAGCAGTATATCATTCACGTCAGGCTCGTCAGACTCGTTCAAGGACAAAAATAATTCTGCCAGTCCGTGGTGAGTAATCGCAGTCCTGATGTCCAGAAGTTGTTTTCAGTCATAAGAGACGGTAGCGGCAACATTATGTACAAAATTTTAAAATTTAAAAAAGTTACATACAATGTTAAATAATGAACAAAAAACACAATTGGTTGGGGACACGTAACACATCAGCCTTCTTCTCCGGCGCCAGTTTTATTTTTAATTGTAAAAAAAAAAAAAAAAAAAATCAATGGCCTGTATGTAGAATTAAGTAAAATCACAAGTTCAAATCCATATCTCCATCCATGGCTAATTTAGGAAATGGACAATTTTAGCTAGCTAGCTTGTCACCGGAGGACAACAACACAAGGAGATGAACTAAGCCTATGCTCTCCATGTGATTGGAGCGAAGCCAAATCGAAACTGGCATATACAGCTTTTTAATAGCTTCCCCTCTGATCTGATCTGTATACAGTATTATAATAGCTTCCTCTATGGTCTGATCTGTATACAGTATTATAATAGCTTCCCCTATGGTCTGATCTGTATACAGTATTATAATAGCTTCCTCTATGGTCTGATCTGTATACAGTATTATAATAGCTTCCTCTATGGTCTGATCTGTATACAGTATTATAATAGCTTCCTCTATGGTCTGATCTGTATACAGTATTATAATAGCTTCCTCTATGGTCTGATCTGTATACAGTATTATAATAGCTTCCTCTATGGTCTGATCTGTATACAGTATTATAATAGCTTCCTCTATGGTCTGATCTGTATACAGTATTATAATAGCTTCCCCTATGGTCTGATCTGTATACAGTATTATAATAGCTTCCTCTATGGTCTGATCTGTATACAGTATTATAATAGCTTCCTCTATGGTCTGATCTGTATACAGTATTATAATAGCTTCCTCTATGGTCTGATCTGTATACAGTATTATAATAGCTTCCTCTCTGATCTGTATACAGTATTATAATAGCTTCCCCTCTGATCTGATCTGTATACAGTATTATAATAGCTTCCCCTAAGGTCTGATCTGTATACAGTATTATAATAGCTTCCCCTAAGGTCTGATCTGTATACAGTATTATAATAGCTTCCCCTCTGATCTGATCTGTATACAGTATTATAATAGCTTCCCCTAAGGTCTGATCTGTATACAGTATTATAATAGCTTCCCCTCTGATCTGATCTGTATACAGTATTATAATAGCTTCCCCTAAGGTCTGGTCTGTATACAGTATTATAATAGCTTCCCCTATGGTCTGATCTGTATACAGTATTATAATAGCTTCCCCTAAGGTCTGATCTGTATACAGTATTATAATAACTTCCTCTCTGGTCTGATCTGTATACAGTATTATAATAGCTTCCTCTCTGATCTGTATACAGTATTATAATAGCTTCCCCTAAGGTCTGATCTGTATACAGTATTATAATAGCTTCCCCTAAGGTCTGATCTGTATACAGTATTATAATAGCTTCCCCTCTGATCTGATCTGTATACAGTATTATAATAGCTTCCCCTATGGTCTGATCAGTATACAGTATTATAATAGCTTCCCCTATGGTCTGATCTGTATACAGTATTATAATAGCTTCCCCTAAGGTCTGATCTGTATACAGTATTATAATAGCTTCCCCTCTGATCTGATCTGTATACAGTATTATAATAGCTTCCCCTAAGGTCTGATCTGTATACAGTATTATAATAGCTTCCCCTCTGATCTGATCTGTATACAGTATTATAATAGCTTCCTGTATGGTCTGATCTGTATACAGTATTATAATAACTTCCTGTATGGTCTGATCTGTATACAGTATTATAATAGCTTCCCCTATGGTCTGATCTGTATACAGTATTATAATAGCTTCCTCTCTGATCTGTATACAGTATTATAATAGCTTCCTGTATGGTCTGATCTGTATACAGTATTATAATAGCTTCCTCTCTGATCTGTATACAGTATTATAATAGCTTCCTCTCTGATCTGTATACAGTATTATAATAACTTCCTGTATGGTCTGATCGGTATACAGTATTATAATAGCTTCCCCTATGGTCTGATCGGTATACAGTATTATAATAGCTTCCCCTAAGGTCTGATCTGTATACAGTATTATAATAGCTTCCTGTATGGTCTGATCTGTATACAGTATTATAATAGCTTCCCCTATGGTCTGATCTGTATACAGTATTATAATAGCTTCCCCTCTGATCTGATCTGTATACAGTATTATAATAGCTTCCCCTATGGTCTGATCTGTATACAGTATTATAATAGCTTCCCCTAAGGTCTGATCTGTATACAGTATTATAATAGCTTCCCCTCTGATCTGATCTGTATACAGTATTATAATAGCTTCCCCTAAGGTCTGATCTGTATACAGTATTATAATAGCTTCCCCTCTGATCTGATCTGTATACAGTATTATAATAGCTTCCTGTATGGTCTGATCTGTATACAGTATTATAATAACTTCCTGTATGGTCTGATCTGTATACAGTATTATAATAGCTTCCCCTATGGTCTGATCTGTATACAGTATTATAATAGCTTCCTCTCTGATCTGTATACAGTATTATAATAGCTTCCTGTATGGTCTGATCTGTATACAGTATTATAATAGCTTCCTCTCTGATCTGTATACAGTATTATAATAGCTTCCTCTCTGATCTGTATACAGTATTATAATAGCTTCCTGTATGGTCTGATCTGTATACAGTATTATAATAGCTTCCCCTATGGTCTGATCTGTATACAGTATTATAATAGCTTCCCCTATCTGGTCTTCCCTATCTGTATACAGTATTATAATAGCTTCCTGTATGGTCTGATCTGTATACAGTATTATAATAGCTTCCCTATGGTCTGATCTGTATACAGTATTATAATAGCTTCCTCTCTGATCTGTATACAGTATTATAATAGCTTCCTGTATGGTCTGATCTGTATACAGTATTATAATAGCTTCCTCTATGGTCTGATCTGTATACAGTATTATAATAGCTTCCCCTATGGTCTGATCTGTATACAGTATTATAATAGCTTCCTGTATGGTCTGATCTGTATACAGTATTATAATAGCTTCCCCTATGGTCTGATCTGTATACAGTATTATAATAGCTTCCTCTCTGATCTGTATACAGTATTATAATAGCTTCCTCTCTGATCTGTATACAGTATTATAATAGCTTCCTCTCTGATCTGTATACAGTATTATAATAGCTTCCTCTCTGATCTGTATACAGTATTATAATAGCTTCCTCTCTGATCTGATGGATGGAACATTTTTTGAAAAATGTCTATATGCCTTAATTTTTCAAACATAGCTTAGCTTAACTTAGCTTTCATTTGACACCCATTTTGAAAGGACCCATATTCACATGTTGGGTTGAATGGGTCCTTTTACATGGAAATGGGCTTGTGGGTCGTGTGATTCTCATGCAGCATTTGTGGCATAGATCTCATTTATTTATTTAACCTTTATTTAACTTAACTTTAATTTATTTAAAGGCAAGTCAGTTAAGAACAGATTCTTATTTACAATGACGGCCTTCCCCGGCCAAACCCAGAACGGCGCTGGGCCCGTTGTACGCCACCCAATCACGGCCAGTTGTGATTCAGCCTGGATTTGAACAACGGTCTGTAGTGACGCCTCTAGCACTGAGATGCAGTGCCTTAGACTGCTGAACCAGGGTCTGTAGTGACGCCTCTAGCACTGAGATGCAGTGCCTTAGACCGCTGAACCAGGGTCTGTAGTGACGCCTCTAGCACTGAGATGCAGTGCCTTAGACTGCTGAACCAGGGTCTGTAGTGACGCCTCTAGCACTGAGATGCAGTGCCTTAGACTGCTGAACCAGGGTCTGTAGTGACGCCTCTAGCACTGAGATGCAGTGCCTTAGACTGCTGAACCAGGGTCTGTAGTGACGCCTCTAGCACTGAGATGCAGTGCCTTAGACTGCTGAACCAGGGTCTGTAGTGACGCCTCTAGCACTGAGATGCAGTGCCTTAGACTGCTGAACCAGGGTCTGTAGTGACACCTCTAGCACTGAGATGCAGTGCCTTAGACTGCTGAACCAGGGTCTGTAGTGACGCCTCTAGCACTGAGATGCAGTGCCTTAGACTGCTGAACCAGGGTCTGTAGTGACGCCTCTAGCACTGAGATGCAGAGCCTTAGACTGCTGAACCAGGGTCTGTAGTGACGCCTCTAGCACTGAGATGCAGTGCCTTAGACTGCTGAACCAGGGTCTGTAGTGACGCCTCTAGCACTGAGATGCAGTGCCTTAGACTGCTGAACCAGGGTCTGTAGTGACGCCTCTAGCACTGAGATGCAGTGCCTTAGACCGCTGAACCAGGGTCTGTAGTGACGCCTCTAGCACTGAGATGCAGTGCCTTAGACTGCTGAACCAGGGTCTGTAGTGACGCCTCTAGCACTGAGATGCAGTGCCTTAGACTGCTGCGTCACTCTGAGCCCTCATTCAAGTCATGGGACCGATATTAAAAAAAATGTTTGCGCATCATTATAAAAAAATATCTATAAGTGATGTTGTTGAGCTTCACAATCAATTTGAGATACTTTTGGATTAATTGGACATGATGCTGCGAAAAATGCTAATATCGGTCCCCTGACTTGAATGGGATTTGTGCCAAAAATGCTAAACTGTTAGCATGTGGAAACAGTGCCAGGGAAACTAACCAAAGCAGTGATTACAGTCATACCTTGTCCACAGACTTGGGTGATTACAGTCATACCTTGTCCACAGACTTGGGTGATTACAGTCATACCTTGTCCACAGACTTGGGTGATTACAGTCATACCTTGTCCACAGACTTGGGTGATTACAGTCATACCTTGTCCACAGACTTGGGTGATTACAGTCATACCTTGTCCACAGACTTGGGTGATTACAGTCATACCTTGTCCACAGACTTGGGTGATTACAGTCATACCTTGTCCACAGACTTGGGTGACCCTTTAATAACCTTCATCATCCCTTTAATAGTGTGTGTGTTGTAGTTTGAAGTTTTTTTTATTTCTATCTTCCGTCATCATGACTATGGCATCAGTAATGTCATTATTACAACACTGTAAATAGGATTTGTGAGTTCAGGTAAACGGTCTTTCTGCTTTTTTAGAAAATTAATTTATTTTATATGACAGGTTTCCACGCCTAATTGCAGATCGGCCTAATACAAGTACGGTTTTACCACACATTTCACTGATTTACTGTAGATAGGTTTTTTTCCCAAGTGATCTCATTCTTTCCCGCCTGGATGACGTCACGTTTGCCATTGTCTCAGCACAGGTACCCTTGTTTCAGGAACTGCGTGGTTCTTTGAGCCGTCATTGTCATAAGCCCAGGGCCATGTTTTTGTCTGCTGAATAGGAAAGAATACCGCAGCCTGTATTCCAGGTGATGTGTGTAGCCTGTATTCCAGGTGATGTGTGTAGCCTGTATTCCAGGTGATGTGTGTAGCCTGTATTCCAGATGATGTGTGTAGCCTGTATTCCAGGTGATGTGTGTAGCCTGTATTCCAGGTGATGTGTGTAGCCTGTATTCCAGGTGATGTGTGTAGCCTGTATTCCAGGTGATGTGTGTAGCCTGTATTCCAGGTGATGTGTGTAGCCTGTATTCCAGGTGATGTGTGTAGCCTGTATTCCAGGTGATGTGTGTAGCCTGTATTCCAGGTGATGTGTGTAGCCTGTATTCCAGGTGATGTGTGTAGCCTGTATTCCAGGTGATGTGTGTAGCCTGTATTCCAGGTGATGTGTGTAGCCTGTATTCCAGGTGATGTGTGTAGCCTGTATTCCAGGTGATGTGTGTAGCCTGTATTCCAGGTGATGTGTGTAGCCTGTATTCCAGGTGATGTGTGTAGCCTGTATTCCAGGTGATGTGTGTAGCCTGTATTCCAGGTGATGTGTGTAGCCTGTATTCCAGGTGATGTGTGTAGCCTGTATTCCAGGTGATGTGTGTAGCCTGTATTCCAGGTGATGTGTGTAGCCTGTGAAGTCAAGTTAAATGGGCCCTGAAGCTCAACACCATACCAATGGCAGCCAACGGTACTGTAAAGCCTGTCTCCTTCAACCATACCAATGGCAGCCAACGGTACTGTAAAGCCTGTCTCCTTCAACCATACCAATGGCAGCCAACGGTACTGTAAAGCCTGTCTCCTTCAACCATACCAATGGCAGCCAACGGTACTGTAAAGCCTGTCTCCTTCAACCATACCAATGGCAGCCAACGGTACTGTAAAGCCTGTCTCCTTCAACCATACCAATGGCAGCCAACGGTACTGTAAAGCCTGTCTCCTTCAACCATACCAATGGCAGCCAACGGTACTGTAAAGCCTGTCTCCTTCAACCATACCAATGGCAGCCAACGGTACTGTAAAGCCTGTCTCCTTCTTATTGAAAGGTTATCAGGTTCCATATGGCTCAACCTCTTTAATGTCCGAAAGAGACATAGACAAGATCTCTGATTATCTCCTATTTTTTTATTTATTTAACTAGGTAAGTCAGTTATGAACAAATTCTTATTTTCAATGACGGCCTGGGAACAGTGGGTTAACTGCCTGTTCAGGGGCAGAACGACAGATCTGTCTGTACCTTGTCAGCTCGGGGATTCGAACTTGCAACCTTTCGGTTACTAGTCCAACACTCTAACCACTAGGCTACCCTGCCGCCCCATTTATGTTTAGCAAGCCTGATCTCCTCAAGTGAAGTAGGTTGGAAGCTTTTAAAGATTACCCATTTATTAAACACAGCTCTCGGTCAATTTACATCTCAAATCAAATGTTATTGGTCGCGTACACATATTTAGGAGATGTTATCGCGGGTGTAGAAAAATACTTTTAAAAAGTAAAAAAATAATAGTTTTATACACCTGATAAGTGCAGTGACATTTGTTGTTTTACAGGGTCAGCCAAAATAGGACAACACCCCTGGAGCAAATGTGGGTTATGTGCCTTGCTCAAGGACAGATTGACAGATTTTTCACCTTGGGTATTCCAACCAGCAACCTTTTAGGTAATGGTACAACTCTCTAACGGCTAGGCTACCTGCTGCCCTGTGTCAGCTTGTGTTCTAACGGCTAGGCTACCTGCTGCCCTGTGTCAGCTTGTGTTCTAACGGCTAGGCTACCTGCTGCCCTGTGTCAGCTTGTGTTCTAACGGCTAGGCTACCTGCTGCCCTGTGTCAGCTTGTGTTCTAACGGCTAGGCTACCTGCTGCCCTGTGTCAGCTTGTGTTCTAACGGCTAGGCTACCTGCTGCCCTGTGTCAGCTTGTGTTCTAATGGCTAGGCTACCTGCTGCCCTGTGTCAGCTTGTGTTCTAACGGCTAGGCTACCTGCTGCCCTGTGTGTGTGTTTAACGGCTAGGCTACCTGCTGCCCTGTGTGTGTTAACGGCTAGGCTACCTGCTGCCCTGTGTCAGCTTGTGTTCTAACGGCTAGGCTACCTGCTGCCCTGTGTCAGCTTGTGTTCTAACGGCTAGGCTACCTGCTGCCCTGTGTCAGCTTGTGTTCTAACGGCTAGGCTACCTGCTGCCCTGTGTCAGCTTGTGTTCTAACGGCTAGGCTACCTGCTGCCCTGTGTCAGCTTGTGTTCTAACGGCTAGGCTACCTGCTGCCCTGTGTCAGCTTGTGTTCTAACGGCTAGGCTACCTGCTGCCCTGTGTCAGCTTGTGTTCTAACGGCTAGGCTACCTGCTGCCCTGTGTCAGCTTGTGTTCTAACGGCTAGGCTACCTGCTGCCCTGTGTGTGTTCTAACGGCTAGGCTACCTGCTGCCCTGTGTCAGCTTGTGTTCTAACGGCTAGGCTACCTGCTGCCCTGTGTCAGCTTGTGTTCTAACGGCTAGGCTACCTGCTGCCCTGTGTCAGCTTGTGTTCTAACGGCTAGGCTACCTGCTGCCCTGTGTCAGCTTGTGTTCTAACGGCTAGGCTACCTGCTGCCCTGTGTCAGCTTGTGTTCTAACGGCTAGGCTACCTGCTGCCCTGTGTGTGTTCTAACGGCTAGGCTACCTGCTGCCCTGTGTCAGCTTGTGTTCTAACGGCTAGGCTACTTGCTGCCCTGTGTCAGCTTGTGTTCTAACGGCTAGGCTACTTGCTGCCCTGTGTCAGCTTGTGTTCTAACGGCTAGGCTACCTGCTGCCCTGTGTGTGTTCTAACGGCTAGGCTACCTGCTGCCCTGTGTCAGCTTGTGTTCTAACGGCTAGGCTACCTGCTGCCCTGTGTGTGTTCTAACGGCTAGGCTACTTGCTGCCCTGTGTCAGCTTGTGTTCTAACGGCTAGGCTACCTGCTGCCCTGTGTCAGCTTGTGTTCCATCGGCTAGGCTACCTGCTGCCCTGTGTCAGCTTGTGTTCTAACGGCTAGGCTACCTGCTGCCCTGTGTCAGCTTGTGTTCTAACGGCTAGGCTACCTGCTGCCCTGTGTCAGCTTGTGTTCTAACGGCTAGGCTACCTGCTGCCCTGTGTCAGCTTGTGTTCTAACGGCTAGGCTACCTGCTGCCCTGTGTCAGCTTGTGTTCTAACGGCTAGGCTACCTGCTGCCCTGTGTCAGCTTGTGTTCTAACGGCTAGGCTACCTGCTGCCCTGTGTGTGTTCTAATGGCTAGGCTACCTGCTGCCCTGTGTCAGCTTGTGTTCTAAAGGCTAGGCTACCTGCTGCCCTGTGTCAGCTTGTGTTCCAACGGCTAGGCTACCTGCTGCCCTGTGTGTGTTTCTAACGGCTAGGCTACCTGCTGCCCTGTGTCAGCTTGTGTTCTAACGGCTAGGCTACCTGCTGCCCTGTGTCAGCTTGTGTTCTAACGGCTAGGCTACCTGCTGCCCTGTGTCTGCTTGTGTTCTAACGGCTAGGCTACCTGCTGCCCTGTGTCTGCTTGTGTTTTAACGGCTAGGCTACCTGCTGCCCTGTGTCAGCTTGTGTTCTAATGGCTAGGCTACCTGCTGCCCTGTGTCAGCTTGTGTTGTAACGGCTAGGCTACCTGCTGCCCTGTGTCAGCTTGTGTTCTAACGGCTAGGCTACCTGCTGCCCTGTGTCTGCTTGTGTTCTAACGGCTAGGCTACCTGCTGCCCTGTGTCTGCTTGTGTTCTAACGGCTAGGCTACCTGCTGCCCTGTGTCAGCTTGTGTTCTAACGGCTAGGCTACCTGCTGCCCTGTGTGTGTTCTAATGGCTAGGCTACCTGCTGCCCTGTGTCAGCTTGTGTTCTAAAGGCTAGGCTACCTGCTGCCCTGTGTCAGCTTGTGTTCTAACGGCTAGGCTACCTGCTGCCCTGTGCCTGCTTGTGTTCTAATGGCTAGGCTACCTGCTGCCCTGTGTCAGCTTGTGTTTTAACGGCTAGGCTACTTGCTGCCCTGTGTCAGCTTGTGTTCTAACGGCTAGGCTACCTGCTGCCCTGTGTCAGCTTGTGTACTAACGGCTAGGCTACCTGCTGCCCTGTGTCAGCTTGTGTTCCAACGGCTAGGCTACCTGCTGCCCTGTGTCAGCTTGTGTTATAGATCAAGTCGGACACATCAATGTGATTGTTTGCTGTGTTTGAAATGGACTCATTTGTGGGACAGGCAGCACTGAAGCGGTGAGATCACTGAAGGACACTTGAACAAGAGACCCATTGAGGAGGTTCAGAAATATTTAGGATCTAATTTGGAGCCAGTAGCAGCACTACACAATAGAACTGTTGATTGTTAGTTGTGAAACCGCCGCTCCTTCAATGTCATTAGTTCTCCTGAAGAGCAGCCTTTTATAGTGTGTTTTTTTTAGTAATGACAGCGTACCATTTGTGAATGAACAGTAGACCTGTAGGCTATTCGGTTGCACCCAAAGATTGAATCAGTTTCATTTCCATGCATGTGGATGGGTGTTGATTCCGGGCGAGAGGGAGAGATCATTTTCTTACCATTTGCATCAGTGTCCATGGAAGTGTTTATCCAGCCAAGTGCTGAAGACAGACAGGAGTAACATCATATGAGTACTGGAAGGTGTGAATACGTGTTGTTGTCTCACTGAATGATACCCATGTGTTTTATGGCAGTGTCTGCCTTGAGACGTAACGGCCCAGTCCACTGGGCAACAACAAAAAACTGGTTCAATCAACGTTGTTTCAACATTATCAATGTATTGTGATGTGGAAACCATGTGGAAAATACTGTACATTGGATTTTTTTAGTGGTGGAATTTCAACCACAGGATTATGTTATCGTGGTAACCAAATTTCAACATAGACAAACCTTGTATAAAATATCTGAAATGTCAGATCTTCAACATTATATCCTCTATCTGAAAATAAATATGCTAGACAGCACCTCGTACTGGAGAGTTGATCTATCTACAGTACCTCGTACTGGAGAGTTGATCTATCTACAGCACCTCGTACTGGAGAGTTGATCTATCTACAGCACCTCGTACTGGAGAGTTGATCTATCTACAGCACCTCGTACTGGAGAGTTGATCTATCTACAGCACCTCGTACTGGAGAGTTGATCTATCTACAGCACCTCCTACTGGAGAGTTGATCTATCTACAGCACCTCCTACTGGAGAGTTGATCTATCTACAGCACCTCCTACTGGAGAGTTGATCTATCTACAGCACCTCCTACTGGAGAGTTGATCTATCTACAGCACCTCCTACTGGAGAGTTGATCTATCTACAGCACCTACTACTGGAGAGTTGATCTATCTACAGCACCTCGTACTGGAGAGTTGATTTATCTACAGCACCTACTACTATTTGAGAGTTGATCTATCTACAGCACCTCCTACTGGAGAGTTGATCTATCTACAGCACCTCCTACTGGAGTGTTGATCTATCTACAGCACCTCGTACTGGAGAGATGATCTATCTACAGCACCTCCTACTGGAGAGTTGATCTATCTACAGCACCTCATACTGGAGAGTTGATCTATCTACAGCACCTCCTACTGGAGAGTTGATCTATTTACAGCACCTCCTACTGGAGTGTTGATCTATCTACAGCACCTCCTACTGGAGATTTGATCTATCTACAGCACCTCCTACTGGAGAGTTGATCTATCTACAGCACCTCCTACTGGAGAGTTGATCTATCTACAGCACCTCCTACTGGAGAGTTGATCTATTTACAGCACCTCCTACTGGAAAGTTGATCTATCTACAGCACCTCCTACTGGAGAATTAATCTATCTACAGCTTTTCATTTGGTCTCCCATCCAGGGTTTTAACCAAGCTCAGTCCTGCTTAGATATTTGTCACTAACTACTATCTAGTGGTTAGAGCATTGGACAAGTAACCGCAAGGTTGCTAGATCGAATCCCTGAGCTGACAAGGTAAAAAAAATCTGTCATTCTACCCCTGAACAAGGCAGTTAAACCCACTGTTCCTAGGCCATCATTGAAAATCAGAATTTGTTCTTAATAACTGACTTGCCGAGTTAAATAAAGGTAAATATAAATACATCTAAATATAAACAAATAAATAAACAATTCGGAGATTGATTATTGAAAGATCTCTTAATAACTAAATATATTTACTGTTTTGCGAAAACATTACAAAGGGTTGGTTTAACAAAGCAAATTAAATGTAACTATACTTTATAAGTCATGTATCATTAATGAGACTATTTCGGTCTATAAAGAATAGGATTAAGTCAAGATGAAACTATCCAAGCATTATCCTTTCAATGTCGATATTTGGTTGCGTTGACAACCGAACGCAATTCAATATCACTTTTGAAATACAGTGAATAGCGTTAAGCTATCTTACAAACTAATGTAACAGTATTTATTCAACCTTAAAGTGAGAAACGCATCCATGGCTACATTCTGAGGTTACTGGAACTATTTATTTTTATGTAAACATAGAGAGCGTGCACGTTAAAGATCGCAGAGGTCATAGGTCATCGCAGGTCTGTGGAGATCTTCACGTTTGCTGTAATAATCTGTACAGAATCTCGACTGGTATGGATCACTTGCACCATGTACATTTAATGTAATCTCAACTACAATCCGGGTCATTGGGTTGTGCTATTAGATGAAGCACAGTGAGAATACATTAAGTTGTTGAATAAATATAAAAAATATCAGACATTGTTTTCCCATTTGAACTTTGTTGTGCTTTTAAGTGGTTCAAAGCGCTGTGATAACACATTTAGATGACGACTCAAACCAGAAATAAAGACATTGTTTTCCCATTGGAATTTGGTTGTGCTCTTTACAAGGTTGAAAGCATAGTGATAACACACTGGGAATTCAACAAACCTCTGGCGGACTTTGTTTTGAGTGGATGAATAAAGGTTGAAATCTCATTGATCAATGTTTACCAAATATTACCCAATTATCCATGTTGAAATGAAGTGGCGTGCAGTGAAGCTGAATGGTTAATAAAGCCTCTGAATTAAATGAGTGTTTTAATATCGTATCTAGATTATTTTTAACCATCATCTCAATACTAGGCTGGTCCTAGATGTATTTTAATTACTGTATGATAATGATCATGGGTGTTGGCAAGACAGCACACACAGATCTGGGACCAGGCCATGTCAGTGTACGTCACTCTGGTCCTGGGGGAGCTAGGACGCCAGGCAGCACACACAGATCTGGGACCAGGCCATGTCAGTGTACGTCACTCTGGTCCTGGGGGAGCTAGGACGCCAGGCAGCACACACAGATCTGGGACCAGGCCATGTCAGTGTACGTCACTCTGGTCCTGGGGGAGCTAGGACGCCAGGCAGCACACACAGATCTGGGACCAGGCCATGTCAGTGTACGTCACTCTGGTCCTGGGGGAGCTAGGACGCCAGGCAGCACACACAGATCTGGGACCAGGCCATGTCAGTGTACGTCACTCTGGTCCTGGGGGAGCTAGGACGCCAGGCAGCACACACAGATCTGGGACCAGGCCATGTCAGTGTACGTCACTCTGGTCCTGGGGGAGCTAGGACGCCAGGCAGCACACACAGATCTGGGACCAGGCCATGTCAGTGTATTCACTTGGTCCTGGGGGAGCTAGGACGCCAAACAGCACACACAAATCTGGGACCAGGCCATGTCAGTGTACGTCACTCTGGTCCTGGGGGAGCTAGGACGCCAGGCAGCACACACAGATCTGGGACCAGGCCATGTCAGTGTATGTCACTCTGGTCCTGGGGGAGCTAGGACGCATCCATGGCGAGGTTACTGGAACTATTTATTTTTATGTAAACATAGAGAGCGTACGTGATCAGGCAGCACACACAGATCTGGGACCAGGCCATGTCAGTGTACGTCACTACTGGTCCTGGGGTGCTAGGAGCCAGGCAGCACACACAGATCTGGGACCAGGCCATGTCAGTGTACGTCACTGGTCCTGGGGGAGCTAGGATAGGCAGCACACACAGATCTGGGACCAGGCCATGTCAGTTTTCACTCTGGTCCTGGGGAGCTTTGTTGGCAGCACACACAGATCTGGGACCAGGCCATGTCAGTGTACGTCACTCTGGTCCTGGGGGAGCTAGGACGCCAGGCAGCACACAAGATCTGGGACCAGGCCATGTCAGTGTTCGTCACTCTGGTCCTGGGGGAGCTAGGACGCCAGGCAGCACACACAGATCTGGGACCAGTCCATGTCAGTGTACGTCACTCTGGTCCTGGGAGAGCTAGGACGCCAGGCAGCACACACAGATCTGGGACCAGGCCATGTCAGTGTACGTCACTCTGGTCCTGGGGAGCTAGGACGCCAGGCAGCACACACAGATCTGGGACCAGGCCATGTCAGTGTTTACGTCACTCTGGTCCTGGGGGAGCTGAGGACGCCAGGCAGCACACAGATCTGGGACCAGGCCATGTCAGTGTATGTCACTCTGGTCCTGGGGGATTAAATGAGGCAGCACACAAGATCTGGGACCAGGCCATGTAGTGTTGTCACTCTGGTCCTGGGGAGCTCAGGACGCCAGGCAGCACACTAGATCTGGGACCAGGCCATGTCAGTGTATGTCACTAATGGTCCTGGGGGATCTGGACGCCAGGCAGCACACACAGATCTGGGACCAGGCCATGTCAGTGTACGTCACTCTGGTCCTGGGGGATCTAGGACGCCAGGCAGCACACACAGATCTGGGACCAGGCCATGTCAGTGTATGTCACTCTGGTCCTGGGTGAGCTAGGACGCCAGGCAGCACACACAGATCTGGGACCAGGCCATGTCAGTGTATGTCACTCTGGTCCTGGGGGAGCCAAACAGCACACACAGATCTGGGACCAGGCCATGTCAGTGTACGTCACTCTGGTCCTGGGGGAGCTAGGACGCCAGGCAGCACACACAGATCTGGGACCAGGCCATGTCAGTGAACGTCACTCTGGTCCTGGGGGATCTAGGACGCCAGGCAGCACACACAGATCTGGGACCAGGCCATGTCAGTGTATGTCACTCTGGTCCTGGGGAGCTAGGACGCCAGGCAGCACACACAGATCTGGGACCAGGCCATGTCAGTGTATGTCACTCTGGTCCTGGGGGATCTAGGACGCCAGGCAGCACACACAGATCTGGGATCAGGCCATGTCAGTGTATGTCACTCTGGTCCTGGGGAGCTAGGACGCCAGGCAGCACACACAGATCTGGGACCAGGCCATGTCAGTGTACGTCACTCTGGTCCTGGGGAGCCAGCCAGCACACACAGATCTGGGACCAGGCCATGTCAGTGTATGTCACTCTGGTCCTGGGGGAGCCAGCAGCACACACAGATCTGGGACCAGGCCATGTCAGTGTATGTCACTCTGGTCCTGGGGGAGCTAGGACGCCAGGCAGCACACACAGATCTGGGACCAGGCCATGTCAGTGTACGTCACTCTGGTCCTGGGGGAGCTAGGACGCCAGGCAGCACACACAGATCTGGGACCAGGCCATGTCAGTGTACGTCACTCTGGTCCTGGGGGATCTAGGACGCCAGCCAGCCAGTCACCAAGGGGCTTACTGAACTTCAGAGAACATGGCGTTTTGAATAAAAGTGGAAAGAAAAGAGGATGTTTGGCAGATGAAACCAGGAAATACCTGGCCTGGGGAATCACCAGGCATTCATCTACACTGACCTCAGATCCAGCCCTTCCTACATGACTGGCAAATTTGGCTAAAGTTTTAGAAAGGAAAGATGAAAGAGCGAGCAGGGTTGTGTAACTGACAAAGGGAGAATCACATTCTTACATAACCCTGCTCTCTCATTGCCTATACACTCTTAGAACCTAAAAACAGTTATTCGGCTGTCCCCAGAACCCTTCTTGGTTCCAGGTAGAACCCTTTTGAGTTCCATGTAAAAACCCTTTCCGCAGAGGGTTCTACATAGAACCCAAAATATAGTATGTTATAGGAATATTTTATAGGAGTGTCATCAATCATAGCATATATTACTACATTTTTTAAATATAAACTTTTAACGAGGCAAGTCAGTTAAAAACAAATTCTTATTTACAAGGACGGCCTACCGACCAATTGTGCCTATGGGACTCCCAATCACAGCCTGACGTGAACCAGGGACTGTAGTGATACCTTTTGCATTGAGATGCAATGCCTTAGAACGCTGAGCCACTCGGGAGGCCTTCGTTGTGCTAAATCGTGTATCCTAATTAAATCTGAAGGGAAACATACAGGGCAGGCACAGACATGTTAAATGAATTTGAGTTTTTATGAGTTTTGTATTGCGAGCCTGTGAGGGTTCTACCAACCAAGCTTGTGATGTATTTAATATAGGCTCAATGAATAATGATACCAAATCAATAAAAAGGGGGCCCTGGGGAAAGAAGGTTGGGGAACTGTTCTAGATTATATACCAGCTGGTGCCTGTATCTTAGTGACCACACCTCCCCAGTCACACGTCAACCTGCATCACCATCAGAATGCCTGTGGAAGCCTTTATCATCACCATCAGAATGCCTGTGGAAGCCTTCATCATCACCATCAGAATGCCTGTGGAAGCCTCCATCATCACCATCAGAATGCCTGTGGAAGCCTCCATCATCACCATCAGAATGCCTGTGGAAGCCTCCATCATCACCATCAGAATGCCTGTGGAAGCCTCCATCACCACCATCAGAATGCCTGTGGAAGCATTCATCATCACCATCAGAATGCCTGTGGAAGCCTCCATCACCACCATCAGAATGCCTGTGGAAGCATTCATCATCACCATCAGAATGCCTGTGGAAGCCTCCGTCATCACCATCAGAAGGCCTGTGGAAGCCTCCATCACCACCATCAGAATGCCTGTGGAAGCATTCATCACCACCATCAGAATGCCTGTGGAAGCCTCCATCACCACCATCAGAATGCCTGTGGAAGCCTCCATCATCACCATCAGAATGCCTGTGGAAGCCTCCATCACCACCATCAGAAGGCCTGTGGAAGCCTCCATCACCACCATCAGAATGCCTGTGGAAGCCTCCATCACCACCATCAGAATGCCTGTGGAAGCCTCCATCACCACCATCAGAAGGCCTGTGGAAGCCTCCATCACCACCATCAGAAGTCCTGTGGAAGCCTCCATCACCACCATCAGAAGTCCTGTGGAAGCCTCCATCACCACCATCAGAAGTCCTGTGGAAGCCTTGATCGATACAGCCATTCTTAGACCTCCACACTTGGAACTCCAAATCAACCAATAAACCACCTTCACCTTACGTCACAGTGATTAGAGAAGAGAAGCATTGATGAAACTCATTTCCCAGGAGATCTATTTTTCACTGAGAGCACAAAACATTAAGGACACCTGCTCTTTCCATGACATAGACTTGACTCGGTGAATCCAGCTGAAAGCAATGACCCTTTATTGATTTAATTTGTTAAATCCATTTCAATCCGTCTAGATGAAGGGGAGGAGACGGGTGGTTAAAGAAGGATTTTTAAGCCTCGATACAATTGAGACATGGATTGTGTGCGTGTACCATCATCAGATCAGAATGGGCAAGACAAAATATTTACGTGCCATTGAATGCCTATGGTAGTAGGTACCAGGCCATCAGAATGCCTGTCAAGAAGCAACGCATCAGGTTTTTCACCATCAGAATGTTTCCTGTGTGTATCAAGAATGATCCACCACCCCAAGCTAACCAGTCAACTGTTCGCATGCCTTTCTTACCTCATACAGCCACACAGTCTGCTGATGTTTTTCTCATTAACAACTCTCCAGTCTCAGAGTAGGGTCACAATGCTAGTAGTAGGTCATGAAAGATGTTGTTGTTGTTTAAGGTCAGGGTGCGCTAATGTAGGCTGTGTACCAGTTTAGTGGATTGACAGGAAACCACTCACGACAAGCAGGAAACCACTCATGACAAGCAGGAAACCACTCATGATGACAAGCAGGAAACCACTCCATGACGACAATCAGAAACCACTCGCGACAAGCAGGAAACCACCATCGACAAGTCCTGGGAACCACTCATGACGACAAGCCATTCTTAGCACTCCGACAAGCTTGGAACTCCAAATGACAAGCAATAAACCACCTCACGACAAGCAGTGAAACCACTCAGACGACAAGCAGGAAACCACTCACGACAAGCAGGAAACCATTCACTGACGACAAAACAGGAAACCACTGGCCATGACAAGACTTGACTAGGTGAATCCAGCTGACAAGCAGGAAACCACTTTATTGACAAGCAGGAAACCATTTCTCGTGACAAGGGGAGGAAACCACTCACGAAAGAAGGAAAGTCTTGTGACAATTGAGACATGGAGGAAACCATTCAGAGGGTGACAAAAATATTTACGTGCGTGACAAGCAGGAAACCACTCACGACAAGCAGGAAACCACTCATGACGACAAGCAGGAAACCACTCACGACAAGAAGGAAACCACTCATGAGGACAAGCAGGAAACCACTGTGTGTATCAAGAATGAAACCACCCGTGACAAGCAGGAAACCACTGTGACAAGCATGCCACTCGTGACAAGCAGGAAACCACTCTGACAAGTTTTTCAGGAAACCACTCCAGTCTCAAGCAGGGTCCACTCAGACAAGGTCAGGAAACCACTTGTTGACAAGGTCAGGGTGCCACTCATGACAAGCAGGAAACCACTCAGTGGACAAGACAGGAAACCACTCACGACAAGCAGGAAACCACTCGTGACAAGCAGGAAACCACTCACGACAAGCAGGAAACCACTCATGACGACAAGCAGGAAACCACTCACGACAAGCAGGAAACCACTCATGACGACAAGCAGGAAACCACTGGCGACAAGCAGGAAACCACTCGTGACAAGCAGGAAACCACTCGTGACAAGCAGGAAACCACTCGTGACAAGCAGGAAACCACTCGTGACAAGCAGGAAACCACTCACGACAAGCAGGAAACCACTCATGACAAGCAGGAAACCACTCACGACAAGCAGGAAACCACTCATGACGACAAGCAGGAAACCACTCACGACAAGCAGGAAACCACTCATGACGACAAGCAGGAAACCACTGGCGACAAGCAGGAAACCACTCGTGACAAGCAGGAAACCACTCGTGACAAGCAGGAAACCACTCGTGACAAGCAGGAAACCACTCACGACAAGCAGGAAACCACTCGTGACAAGCAGGAAACCACTCACGACAAGCAGGAAACCACTCGTGACAAGCAGGAAACCACTCACGACAAGCAGGAAACCACTCGTGACAAGCAGGAAACCACTCGTGACAAGCAGGAAACCACTCACGACAAGCAGGAAACCACTCACGACAAGCAGGAAACCACTCGTGACAAGCAGGAAACCACTCACGACAAGCAGGAAACCACTCACGACAAGCAGGAAACCACTCATGACGACAAGCAGGAAACCACTCATGACGACAAGCAGGAAACCACTCACGACAAGCAGGAAACCACTCATGACGAGAAGCAGGAAACCACTCATGACGAGAAGCAGGAAACCACTCATGACGAGAAGCAGGAAACCACTCACGACAAGCAAGAAACCACTCGTGACAAGCAGGAAACCACTCGTGACAAGCAGGAAACCACTCGTGACAAGCAGGAAACCACTCGTGACAAGCAGGAAACCACTCGTGACAAGCAGGAAACCACTCACGACAAGCAGGAAACCACTCATGACGACAAGCAGGAAACCACTCATGACGACAAGCAGGAAACCACTCACGACAAGCAGGAAACCACTCACGACAAGCAGGAAACCACTCATGACAAGCAGGAAACCACTCACGACAAGCAGGACCACCCCCCCCCCACCACCCTCCTCCCCCACCCCTGTTCCCTCCACCCATGCTCTGTTTGTTACTCTAGGTGTTCCACAGCATGGCATTTCCCATTGACTTTGCATCTGCTAAAACTACAGAAAGGAAAAAGCCCTTTTTGAAACTGTTCTGAAAAGAAAGGCGCAAGTGGGAAGTTGTGTCAGGAAATAATTGCATTAGCCACACATGCTAAGGACCAACCTTCCCCTGGGACATGGAGTATATAAGGATTTTCACACCCCTGAGCTGAGTGAAACCAAGCTGCCTGGTTGTGAATCCATCATTGTTTCTGAAAAGGCCAATGTGAAAAGGACATATCAGCTGGCAGCACAGTACGGTCTGACTAGGCAACAACGAGTAGAAAAGGTTGTGTACTTGTGTGTGAGTGATGTATTAATCGTTTAGTTTTCTCAGTCTGTGATGGGGTGTCGTGTTCTGTTCTGTCACCTCAGGCTGATGATGATGATGACGATGATGATGGACCAACAGGAGCAGAGTGATGACATCGGTGTCCTGAGCCCGCTGGAGTTGCTGACCGAAGCCGCCAAGGAGGACGATGGGCACTGCCAACCACAGTTCAGGTGAGGCATCTCCTCTTCTTTGACAACGATCTAGGATCAGCTAAATCCTCCCAATACCTCCTCAATGCTCATTTTAAAGCGGACTCCAGAGTGGTAAACAGATGGATAGTGTCTCCCCATGCTGTCACGAGGGGCCGTTAAAGACAGGGAGGCAAATTAGCAACTAGCATTATAATGTACAGTGATATCTCCACCTTTTTCTGCCCGTATTCAATAACCCTGTCCGCTCCTCTTGGAACTCCCTCTCCCGGATCCGGGAGAATTGCCATCAACTGACACTAATTAGCATAACGCAACGGACAAAACAATATTACTAGAAGATATTCATATTCATGAAATCACAAGTGAAATATATTGAAACACAGATTAGCCTTTTGTTAATCACCCTGTCATCTCAGATTTTGAAATTATGCTTTACAGCCAAAGCAAGACAAGCATTTGTGTAAGTTTATCGATAGCCTAGCATAGCATTATGCCTAGCTAGCAGCAGGCAGCTTGGTCACGAAAATCAGAAAAGCAATCAAATGAAATGGTTTACCTTTGAGTCTCCCAGTTAGACAGCAAATGTTTATTTTGTCCCATAAAGATTATTTTTATTGCCGAAATACCTCCATTTGTACTTCACGTTTGGTTGAGAAATCCACCGGAAACTGCGGTCACGACAACGCTGGAAAATATTCCAAATTAGATCCATAATATCTACAGAAACATGGCAAACGTTTTTTATAATCAATCAGGTGTTTTTCAAATATCTATTCGATAATATATCAACCGGGACAGGTGACTTCTTAGTAGGAAAGAGAGAAACGATGGCCGCATTTGTCTATTACGCACAAAACACTCTGAGAGCCTCCAGCTGACTACTGACGCAATGTTGTCGTTCAGGCTCATTTTTCAAAATAAAAGCCTGAAACTATGTATTGTGACACTAGACACATTAGGGAAGCCATAGAAAAAGGAATATGGTTGATATCTCATTCACTGCTCAATAGGGATGCATAGGAACGCAGAGCTTTCTAAATAAGAGTCCCTTCCTGATTGGATTTTTCTCAGGCTTTCGCCTGCAATATCAGTTCTGTTATACTAGCAGACAATATTTGTACAGTTTTGGAAACTTTAGAGTTTCCTATCCTAAACTGTCAATTATATCCATATTCTAGCATCTGGTCCTGACAAAATAGCCCGTTTACTTTGGGAATGTTATTTTTCCAAAAATGAAAATAGTGCCCCCTAGTTTCAAGAGGTTATTAAGTAGCCTACAAGTCCCCACCTGAATTCTGCTCCAGTCTGCAGGCCCCTGTGTGTACAGAAGGAGTTAGTAGCTTAGAATACAACAAAGGACTGCCAAACACTGGCAGCTTGCCCATCAAAGACAGTTAAAGGTCTCTGTGGTCTGTTTCCTTTTCCCTTCCTATTTATTTACGTTGGCATCGAGTAGAATAGAATCACACCTTGTGATTCAACATTGGTGACTAGGTGGGAAGACTGTCTCGAGGTCTGGGTGGGAAGGGGGTACCAGTACAGAGTCTTTGTGGAGGTTATATAGAGGGGGCACTGGTTAGTCGAGGTAATTGAGGTCAAATGTACATGTAGGTAGAGTTATTATACTATTCATTTCTAGGATTACAACAGTTCATCCAAGTGTTTTGATATATATCGGACTTCAAATCGCAGTATTTGGTTTAAAAAAAATCTGTTTGATTTTTGTCCCATATCATGCAGCCCTAACGCGCACACACACACACACACACACACACACACACACACACACACACACACACACACACACACACACACACACACACACACACACACACACACACACACACACACACACACACACACACACACACACACACTCTCTCTCTCTGTGTGAATGCTGTACCCTGCCACAGGACTAGAGTACAGACAGCCTGTTTGTCTTTGGGTTGACCTGATGCCACTGCCAGCAGAAATGTCTCCTCCTCTCTTCCTGTCTGTCTGCTCCACCCGCATTATAAAAGCCAGCAGGTTGCAGGACAAACACACAGTTTGGGATTAACTGTCTCTCTCTCAGCCCACCCGGGTCACTTCAGCTCACTGACGAGACTAGAGAACCACACTAGTACAGCTTGTATCCTGTCTAAATTGTGCAGAGCCGTGCCTCCCCACCGGAGACTGGGGTTCAATCCCCTCTCTCTCTTTTTGACTTTCTTTTTTTTTTTTTCTATTGTGTTATTGTATGTTTGTTTTACTCCATGTGTCACTCTGTGTTGTTGTTTGTGTTGCACTGCTTTGCTTTATCTTGACCAGGTCGCAGCTGTAAATGAGAACTTGTTCTCAACTAGCTTACCTGGTTAAATAAAGGTGAAATAAAAAAAATAATTCTCACTTTATCTCCTTCTATATTCAGTATATACCTGTCTATTAAACCATATAAAAATACTAAAGGTTGAGTGGAAGAAGTAGCATTAATAACCCAATGTTTCCCCCCTAGATTGTCTCACGTTCCCCCAACTTCCACGTCTCGTTGTCGCTCGGTTATTTTTCAGAACGATCGTGAGAAGGTCTAGAAATCGAGGTCACTTCCTGATGCTACCAACCAGGGCTCTATGGATCAGCTGAGATGGAGGTCACCACTAAATAAAAGTTTAGTTCTGTCACAGATTTTTCTTTTATTTTTTTATCCCATCAAGGTGGTTGGGAACCACTGGTCTAGCCAGTTAACTAAACCTGTAGTAATCGTGGCTGAAAACAGACCGGGTACACCGGGCTCATGCCCAGGGACCATGATCCTCCAGGGGGTACGACTCCAAATGAGGAAAGTGTTCCTAATGTTTTGTACACTCCGTGTATATGCGTATTTGGTGTGGCTCACAGATGGAAAACATTACAGATGACTGTGGCGAATGGGAGCTGTTTAATATTCTTGATGTAACATGTCCTTGGTTCAGTTCAGATCAGCCTTTTCTTTTCCCTGAAGGCAGGGAGTGGAGGGAGGTCTGGCAATCTTGGCACGGCCCACAGTGGTGTCATCATACCTACCCAGCCTTGTGATCCTAGGTTGGCAAAGGAAGGTCAGCTTCTCAGTTAGCAGTTTTATCTATGAAAAAAAGATTGTAGTCAGAGTAAAGTATAACTGGGGAGGCAGGGTAGCCTAGTGGTTAGAGTGTTGGACTAGTAACCGAAAGTTTGCAAGTTTGAATCCCCGAGCTCACTAGGTACAAGTCTGTCGTACAATGACGACTGTTCCTAGGTCGTCATTGTAAATAAGAATTTGTTCTTAACTGACTTGCCAAGTTAAATAAAGGTTAAAAATAAAAAATTAAATAAATGCAGTTATTCTGCAATTACTATGTCCAAAATAAATTGTAGTTACAAAACTGCAATGATTTTCTTTAGCCAAAAAGTTGGCTAACGTTAACTATTATTTTTGCCTCAATCACACTACACCTTAATCACCTTAATCACCTTAATCAAACGATGAATCCAGCGGTCAAACGATTGAAGACCGGGTGGCAGGTAGCCTGGTGGTTAGAGTGTAGAGGTGGCAGGTAGCCTGGTGGTTAGAGTGTAGAGGTGGCAGGTAGCCTGGTGGTTAGAGTGTAGAGGTGGCAGGGTAGCCTGGTGGTTAGAGTGTAGAGGTGGCAGGGTAGCCTGGTGGTTAGAGTGTAGAGGTGGCAGGTAGCCTGGTGGTTAGAGTGTAGAGGCGGCAGGGTAGCCTAGTGGTTAGAGTGTAGAGGTGGCAGGGTAGCCTGGTGGTTAGCGTTTAGAGGTGGCAGGTTCTGGTGGTTAGAACTTTGGACTGGTAACCGAAATGGTTGCAAGATCAAATCGCTGAGCTGACAAGGTACAAATCTGTCATTCTACCCCCTGAACAAGGCAGTTAAACCCACTGTTCCTAGGCCGTCATTGAAAACTGACTTCCCGAAGTTTAAAAAAGACTGATATTCTGACATTTTTTGAAAGCGCAATGTCAGTTTTTATTAGAGTCAGTATATCAATGTAACGTTATTGATCTGTTTCCCTAGGTAATTCCCTACTTTTCACACTGACACGGTATAAACAGCTCTACAGGCTTCACTGTCATGGTGCACAACACTATGCTCATCATGTCTTAGCAGGATCAGATGGTGAGAGGTGTCCCAGCAGGGTCAGACAGCCAGGGAAGACCAGCCTACAGAGTTCACGTGAATTTATATATATTATAACAATCAGTGAATGGTTACAAAGTTCCATCTTGATTTGATGGCTAGACCTTCAGTACAGTAGCTACAGGACAGCATCTTAAAGCTACAGTACGAGATCTGGGAATTTTGGGAATTTCAATTATTGAACCATTGATTGGATAATCCCAATCAACCTATACCAATGGACACCAAGATCATTCTTCGTCGTGGAAATTATAGGCAATTAGGAAGACACCCCCAATAAAGGAGTGGTTCTGCAGCTGGTGACCACAGACCACTTCTCAGTTCCTATGCTGATGTTTTGGTCACTTTTGAATGCTGGCGGTGCTTTCACTCTAGTGGTAGCATGAGACGGAGTCTACAACCCACACAAGTGGCTCAGGTAGTGCAGCTCATCCAGGATGGCACAACAATGCGAGCTGTGACAAGAAGGTTTGCTGTGTCTGTCAGCATACTGTCCAGAGCATGGAGGCGCTACCAGGAGACAGGCCAGTACATCAGGAGACGTGGAGGAGGCCGTAGGAGGGCAACAACCCAGCAGCAGGACCGCTACCTCCGCATTTGTGCAAGGAGGAGCAGGAGGAGCACTGCCAGAGCCCTGCAAAATGACCTCCAGCAGGACACAAATGTGCATGTGTCTGCTCAAACGGTCAGAAACAGACTCCATGTGGGTGGTATGAGGGCCCGACGTCCACAGGTGAGGGTTGTGCTTACAGCCCAACACCGTGCAGGACGTTTGGCATTTGCCAGAGAACACCAAGATTGGCAAATTTGCCACTGGCGCCCTGTGCTCTTCACAGATGAAAGCAGGTTCACACTGAGCACATGTGACAGACGTGACAGAGTCTGGAGACGCCGTGGAGAACGTTCTGCTGCCTGCAACATCCTCCAGCATGACCGGTTTGGCGGTTTGTCAGTCATGTGTGGGGTGGCATTTTTTTGGGGGGCCGCACAGCACTCCATGTGCTCGCCAGAGGTAGCCTGACTGCCATTAGGCAGGGTATACTGGATGTATCACTAGGTTTGATTCATTACCAGACTAAGGGTATACTGGATGTATCACTAGGTTTGATTCATTACCAGACTAAGGGTATACTGGATGTATCACTAGGTTTGATTCATTACCAGACTAAGGGTATACTGGATGTATCACTAGGTTTGATTCATTACCAGACTAAGGGTATACTGGATGTATCACTAGGTTTGATTCATTACCAGACTACGGGTATACTGGATGTATCACTAGGTTTGATTCATTACCAGACTACGGGTATACTGGATGTATCACTAGGTTTGATTCATTACCAGACTACGGGTATACTGGATGTATCACTAGGTTTGATTCATTACCAGACTACGGGTATACTGGATGTATCACTAGGTTTGATTCATTACCAGACTAAGGGTATACTGGATGTATCACTAGGTTTGATTCATTACCAGACTAAGGGTATACTGGATGTATCACTAGGTTTGATTCATTACCAGACTACGGGTATACTGGATGTATTACTAGGTTTGATTCATTACCAGACTAAGGGTATACTGGATGTATCACTAGGTTTGATTCATTACCAGACTACGGGTATACTGGATGTATCACTAGGTTTGATTCATTACCAGACTAAGGGTATACTGGATGTATTACTAGGTTTGATTCATTACCAGACTAAGGGTATACTGGATGTATCACTAGGTTTGATTCATTACCAGACTAAGGGTATACTGGATGTATTACTAGGTTTGATTCATTACCAGACTAAGGGTATACTGGATGTATTACTAGGTTTGATTCATTACCAGACTAAGGGTATACTGGATGTATCACTAGGTTTGATTCATTACCAGACTAAGGGTATACTGGATGTATTACTAGGTTTGATTCATTACCAGACTAAGGGTATACTGGATGTATCACTAGGTTTGATTCATTACCAGACTAAGGGTATACTGGATGTATCACTAGGTTTGATTCATTACCAGACTAAGGGTATACTGGATGTATCACTAGGTTTGATTCATTACCAGACTACGGGTATACTGGATGTATCACTAGGTTTGATTCATTACCAGACTAAGGGTATAATGGATGTATCACTAGGTTTGATTCATTACCAGACTACGGGTATATTGGGAAACATTCATAAGGTCTGGGTGTCTTATATGGAAATACTATACGACAAAACCGGACTGTATTGAAACCATTAGATTTTTGTTGTTGTCAAGCTGATTTTGGGGATTATGGCTCAGATGCATAAGGCAAATCTCTCTCCAGAATGGACTCTCTCCTGCCATTTTGTGGGTATTCATTGTTTCATAACTTCATTGTTTTCTATGTCTAAAACTTCCCCATTACAAATATCACTAGTTGTAGACTATATGTACTCTTTAATTCTAAAAGGTTTCATTTCAAATCTGCAATGTTTATTTGGTTATGGCAATTTCAGTAAGTTTTCTATCGTTCTCATTGTCGGAGTGGACATGTGTTTTGCAGAAATCACAACCTACACTTGTGAGAAACAAGTTTTTGTTTATTTCCTTCCGTTTTGGCAATTTATTAATCGTCTTTTGTTTGAAAAATCTCCTGTCAATGATGAGTAAGGACGCGCACCTGATTACGCAGTATGACTAGTCGACCTGCCCCCTTAGCTAGTCACTCTGATGTTCTAACTAACCCCAGAACCACAGGAGAATTGATGTCCTAACTAACTCCAGAACCACAGGAGAATTGATGTCCTAACTAACTCCAGAACCACAGGAGAATTGATATTCTAACTTTACCCCAGAACCACAGGAGAATTGATATTCTAACTTTACCCCAGAACCACAGGAGAATTGATGTTCTAACTTTACCCCAGAACCACAGGAGAAGCACATATCTTTCTACCCTCCTACTAGGAGGAGTCACCTCCTTGCATATCTACATAGCCAACACATCTCTGTTGCTAGTCAGGAACCTAAATTGGTTCCTCTCACTGGTGTAGTCATGGCCCCGCTACCTGCTATAATCTTTGTGGGCATGAAAGAACATGTGTCTAATAGGAATGTTCCTTCTCACTTCATCTGACCTCAAGCCAAATTCCTGACTGAAACCAGACTGTTGCCCTTTGCCTCCCTCCATATGATCCATGTGATTTAACAATACCATGTTCGACAGAATGTAAACTCCCTGCATCCCCCATTGTCTCACTCAGTAACTTTCCATGCTCCTCGTTCTTATCCAAGCTCCAATGACCCCAAAATATAGTTTGAGTTTGAAACTATTATTTTTTTTACAGGGACAAGTGCACATTAATCAACATTTAATCAGTATTTATGTAAAGTAATCAATACGTTCTAGTATAGTGTCGTCTGAATAAGTGTATTTCAAACGAGAATCCAACAACCAGAACCACAGGAGAATTGATGTTCTAACTAACCCCAGAACCACAGGAGAATTGATGTTTAACTAACCCCAGAACCACAGGAGAATTGATGTTCTAACTAACCCCAGAACCACAGGAGAATTGATGTTCTAACTAACCCCAGAACCACAGGAGAATTGATGTTTAACTAACCCCAGAACCACAGGAGAATTGATGTTCTAACTAACCCCAGAACCACAGGAGAATTGATGTTCTAACTAACCCCAGAACCACAGGAGAATTGATGTTCTAACTAACCCCAGAACCACAGGAGAATTGATGTTTAACTAACCCCAGAACCACAGGAGAATTGATGTTCTAACTAACCCCAGAACCACAGGAGAATTGATGTTCTAACTAACCCCAGAACCACAGGAGAATTGATGTTTAACTAACCCCAGAACCACAGGAGAATTGATGTTCTAACTAACCCCAGAACCACAGGAGAATTGATGTTCTAACTAACCTCAGAACCACAGGAGAATTGATGTTTAACTAACCCCAGAACCACAGGAGAATTGATGTTCTAACTAACCCCAGAACCACAGGAGAATTGATGTTCTAACTAACCCCAGAACCACAGGAGAATTGATGTTCTAACTAACCCCAGAACCACAGGAGAATTGATGTTCTAACTTACCCCAGAACCACAGGAGAATTGATGTTCTAACTTTACCCCAGAACCACAGGAGAATTGATGTTCTAACTTTACCCCAGAACCACAGGAGAATTGAATACCCGGAGAGACTGATAGTGACCTATCAGTGAAAACCGGTCACAACCGGTCTGAAGACTTGAATGTCCCTCATTGGCCACCGAATGGATTGCTGTCTTACCTACAGTGCATTTCGAAAGTATTCAGATCCCTCCCCCTTTTCTACATTTTGTTTTACATTAAAATGGATTTTTAAAAATACTCATCAATCTACACAATACCCCATAATGACAAAGCGGAAACTGTTTCTTAGACATTTTTGCAAATTTATATATATAAAAAAACAGAAATACCTTATTTGCTAAGTATTTAGGCCCTTTGCTATGAGACCGAAATTGAGCTCCGGTGCATCCTGTTTCCATTGATCATCCTTGAGATGTTTCTACAACTTGATTGGAGTCCACATGTGGTAAATTCAATTGATTGGACATGATTTGGAAAGGCACACACCTGTCTATATAAGGTTCCACAGTTGACAGTGCATGTCAGAGAAAAAACCAAGCCATGAGGTCAAAGGAATTGTCCGTAGAGCTACGAGACAGGATTGTGTCGAGGCACAGATCTGGGGAAGGGTACCAAAAAAATATGAAGCATTGAAGGTCCCCGAGAACACACTGGTCTCCATCATTCTTAAATGGAAGAAGTTTAGAACCACCAAGACTCTTCCTAGAGCTGGCCGCCCGGCCAAACTGAGCAATTGGGAGGGAAGGGCCTTGGTCAGGGAGGTGTCCAAGAACCTGATGGTCACTCTGACAGAGCTCCAGAGTTCCTCTGTGCAGATGGGAAAACCTTCCAGAAGGACAACCATCTCTGCAGCACTCTATCAATCAGGCCTTAATTGTAGAGTGGCCAGATGGGAACCACTCCTCAGTAAAAGGCACATGACAGCCCGCTTGGAGTTTTCCAAAAGGCACCTAAAGGACTCTCAGACCATGAGAAACAAGATTCTCTGGTCTGATGAAACCAAGATTGAACTGTTTGGCCTGAATGCCAAGCATCACATCTGGAAGAAACCTGGCGCCATCCCTACGGTGAAGCATGGTGGTGGCAGCAACATGCTGTGGGGATGTTTTTCAGCGGCAGGGAAAGGAGACATGTCAGGATCAAGGGAACGATGAACGGAGCAAAGTACAGAGAGACCCTTAATGAAAACCTGCTCCAGAGCGCTCAGACTGGGGTGAACGTTCATCTTCCAACAGGACAAGGATCCTTGTCCTGCAATGCAGGCCAGGAGTGGCTTCGGGACAAGTCTCTGAATGTCCTTGAGGGGCCCAGCCAGAGTCTGGACTTGAACCCGATGAAACATCTCTGTGGAGACTTGAAAATAGCTGTGCAACGACACTCCCCGTCCAACATGACAGAGCTTGAGAGGATCTGCAGAGAAGAATGGGAGAAACTCCCCAAGTACAGGTGTGCCAAGATTGTAGCGTCATACCCAAGAAGACTGTAATCGCTGCCAAAGGTGCTTCAACAAAGTACTGAGTAATTGGTCTGAATACTTATGTAAATGTTATATTTAAGTTTTTGATTTTTAATACATTTGCAAACATTTTTTTTTGTTTAACTGTTTTTGCTTTGTCATTATGGAGTATTGTGTGTAGATTGATGAGGGGGGAAAAAACAATTGAATACATTTTAGAAAAGGCTGTAACGTTGCATAATGTGGAAAAAGTCAAGGTGTCTGAGTACTTTCCAAATGCACTGTACAAGGTAAAGAAACCAGTATGTCATTGTTGTAAATTGGGTGAACTATTCTTTTCACAGGTACAGTCAGGTTCTAGAATTTCACCAGTTCTGATTCTATGTTGGTTTGTATGTACAGTATGATACAGAATGCCAGGCTTGGGCCGGGAATAGGAAGTAGTCTATAAGAGTTCCTTGGGGATATTAGAGTGGGCCTACTTTGGGCTCTAGTGGTCTTAGTTCAGCATCAATCACTTTAGATGTGCTAGTGCCAGAGAGAGGGAGAGACAGAGAGAGAGAGAGGGAATAAGACCGTGCTTGTGTGTGCCACTCTAATCTAAGAGTCATATGTTCATCATTACAGCAGTCTAACAGTACATTCTATCGTAATCTTATATGAAGAATAAATTGACGCAACAAACGAATCATCAGCAATGATGGTGACAAACCATAGAAACAGTGTCACCACTCCTCACCTTTTCTGTTTCTCTGTCCCTCCTCTGTCTCTCCCCTGTCTCTCCCCTGTCTCTCCTCTGTCTCTCCTCTGTCTCTCCCCTGTCTCTCCTCTGTCTCTCCCCTGTCTCTCCCCTGTCTCTCCTCTGTCCCTCCCCTGTCTCTCCTCTGTCTCTCCCCTGTCTCTCCTCTGTCTCTCCCCTCTCTCCCCCCTGTCTCTCCCCTGCCCCTCTGTCTCTCCCTGTCTCTCCTCTGTCTCTCCTCTGTCTCTCCTCTGTCTCTCCTCTGTCTCTCCCCTGTCTCTCCCCTGTCCTTCCCCTGTCTCTCCCCTGTCTCTCCTCTGTCTCTCCCCTGTCTGTCCCCTGTCTGTCCCCTGTCTCTCCCTGTCTCTCCTCTATCTCTCCCTGTCTCTCCCCTGTCTCTCCCTGTCTGTCCCCTGTCTCTCCCCTGTCTCTCCTCTATCTCTCCCCTGTCTCTCCCCTGTCTCTCCCCTGTCTCTCCCCTGTCCCTCCCCTGCCCCTCCCTACCCCCTGTCTCTCCCTGTCTCTCCCCTGTCTCTCCTCTGTCTCTCCTCTGTCTCTCCCCCGCCCCTCCCCTGTCCTTCCCCTGTCCTTCCCTGTCTCTCCCCTGTCTCTCCTGTCTCTCCCTGTCTCTCCTCTGTCTCCCTGTCTCTCCTCTGTCTCTCCTCTGTCTCTCCCCTGTCCTTCCCCTGCCCCTCTGTCTCTCCCCTGTCTCTCCCATGTCCTTCCCCTGTCTCTCCCCTGTCCTTCCCCTGTCTCTCCCCTGTCTCTCCCTGTCCTTCCCCTGTCTCTCCCTGTCTCTCCCTGTCTCTCCTCTGTCTCTCCCCTGTCTCTCCCCTGTCCTTCCCTGCCCCTCTGTCTCTCCCCTGTCTCTCCTCTGTCTCTCCCCTGTCCCTCCCCTGTCTCTCCTCTGTCTCTCCCCTGTCTCTCCTGTCTCTCCTCTGTCCCTCCCCTGTCTCTCCTCTGTCTCTCCCCTGTCTCTCCTCTGTCTCTCCTCTGTCTCTCCTCTGTCTCTCCTCTGTCTCTCCCCTGTCTCTCCTCTGTCTCTCCCCTGTCTCTCCTGTCTCTCCTCTGTCCCTCCCCTGTCTCTCCTCTGTCTCTCCTCTGTCTCTCCCCTGTCTCTCCCCTGTCTCTCCTCTCTCTCCCCCTGTCTCCCTCTGTCTCTCCCCTGTCTCTCCCTGCCCTCTGTCTCTCCCTGTCTCTCCCTGCCCCTCTGTCTCTCCCCTGTCTCTCCCCTGCCCCTCTGTCTCTCCCCTGTCCTTCCCCTGTCTCTCCTCTGTCTCTCCCCTGTCTCTCCTCTGTCTCTCCCCCTGTCTCTCCCCTGTCTCTCCCCTGTCTCTCCTCTGTATCTCCCCTGTCTCTCCCCTGCCCCTCCCCTACCCCCTGTCTCTCCCCTGTCTCTCCTCTGTCTCTCCTCTGTCTCTCCTCTGTCTCTCCTCTGTCTCTCCCCTGTCTCTCCTCTGTCTCTCCCCTGTCTCTCCTGTCTCTCCTCTGTCCCTCCCCTGTCTCTCCTCTGTCTCTTCTCTGTCTCTCCCCTGTCTCTCCCCTGTCTCTCCTCTCTCCCCTGTCTCCCCTCTGTCTCTCCCCTGTCTCTCCCCTGCCCCTCTGTCTCTCCCCTGTCTCTCCCCTGCCCCTCTGTCTCTCCCTGTCTCTCCCTGCCCCTCTGTCTCTCCCCTGTCCTTCCCCTGTCTCTCCTCTGTCTCTCCCCTGTCTCTCCTCTGTCTCTCCCTGTCTCTCCCCTGTCTCTCCCCTGTCTCTCCTCTGTATCTCCCCTGTCTCTCCCCTGCCCCTCCCCTACCCCCTGTCTCTCCCCTGTCTCTCCTCTGTCTCTCCTCTGTCTCTCCCCTGTCTCTCCTCTGTCTCTCCCTGTCTCTCCTCTGTCTCTCCCCTGTCTCTCCTCTGTCTCTCCCCTGTCTCTCCTCTGTCTCTCCCCTGTCTCTCCCCTGTCTCTCCCCTGTCTCTCCTCTGTCTCTCCTCTGTCTCTCCCCTGTCTCTCCCCTGTCTCTCCTCTGTCTCTCCCCTGTCTCTCCCCTGTCTCTCCTCTGTCTCTCCCCTGTCTCTCCCCTGTCTCTCCTCTGTCTCTCCCCTGTCTCTCCTCTGTCTCTCCCTGTCTCTCCTCTGTCTCTCCCCTGTCTCTCCCCTGTCTCTCCCCTGTCTCTCCTCTGTCTCTCCCCTGTCTCTCCCCTGCCCCTCCCTGTCTCTCCTCTGTCTCTCCCTGCCCCTCCCCTGTCTCTCCTCTGTCTCTCCCCTGTCTCTCCTCTGTCTCTCCTGTCTCTCCTCTGTCTCTCCCTGTCTCTCCTCTGTCTCTCCTCTGTCTCTCCTCTGTCTCTCCCTGTCTCTCCCTGTCTCTCCTCTGTCTCTCCCCTGTCTCTCCCCTGTCTCTCCCTGTCTCTCCCCTGCCCCTCCCCTGTCTCTCCTCTGTCTCTCCCCTGTCTCTCCTCTGTCTCTCCCTGCCCTCCCCTGTCTCTCCTCTGTCTCTCCCTGTCTCTCCTCTGTCCTCCCCTGTCTCTCCTCTGTCTCTCCCCTGTCTCTCCTCTGTCTCTCCCCTGCCCCTCCCCTGTCTCTCCTCTGTCTCTCCCCTGCCTCTCCCTGCCCCTCCCTGTCTCTCCCCTGCCCCTCCCCTGTCTCTCCTCTGTCTCTCCCCTGCCTCTCCCTGTCTCTCCCCTGTCTCTCCCTGTCTCTCCTTGTCCCTCCCTGCCTCTCCCTGCCTCTCCTCTGTCTCTCCCCTGTCTCTCCCCTGTCTCTCCCTGTCTCTCCCCTGCCCCTCCCCTGTCTCTCTCTGTCTCTCCTCTGTCTCTCCCCTGTCTGTCTCTCCTCTGTCTCTCCCTGTCTCTGCCCTGTTTCTCCTCTGTCTCCGCCCTGTCTCTCCTCTGTCTCTCCCCTGTCTCTCCCTGTCTCTCCTCTGTCTCTCCCCTGTCTCTCCCCTGTCTCTCCCCTGTCTCTCCCCTGCCCTCCCCTGTCTCTCCTCTGTCTCTCCCCTGTCCCTCCCCTGTCTCTCCTCTGTCTCTCCCTGTCTCTCCCCTGTCTCTCCCTGTGCTCCTCTGTCTCTCCCCTGTCTCTCCTCTGTCTCTCCTCTGTCTCTCCCCTGTAAATGTCCTCTGTCTCTCCCTGTCTCTCCCTGCCCCTCCCTGTCTCTCCTCTGTCTCTCCCCTGTCTCTCCTGTCTCCCTGTCTCTCCCTCTGTCTCTCCTCTGTCTCTCCCCTGTCTCTCCTCTGTCCCTCCCCTGTCTTATCTGTCTCTCCCCTGTCTCTCTGTCTGTTCTCTCTGTCTCTCTGTCTCTCCTCTGTCTCTCCCCTGCCCCTCCCCTGTCTCTCCTCTGTCTCCCCCTGCCTCTCCCCCTGTCTCTCCCCTGCCTCTCCCCTGTCTCTCCTCTGTCTCTCCTCTGTCTGGAAAAGTCCTCTGTCTCTCCTCTGTCTCTCCCCTGTCTCTCCCTGTCTCTGTCTCTCCTGTCTCTCCCCTGTCTGTCTCCCTGTCTCTCCTCTGTCTCTCCCCTCTCAGGTCTCTCCCTGTCTCTCCTCTGCCTCTCCCTGTCTCTCCCTGCCCCTCTCCTGTCTCTCCTCTGTCTCTCCCCTGCCCCTCCCCTGTCTCTCCTCTGTCTCTCCCCTGTCTCTCCCCTGTCTCTCCTCTGTCTCTCCTCTGTCTCTCCCTGTCTCTCCTCTGTCTCTCCTCTGTCTCTCCCTGTCTCTCCTCTGTCTCTCCCCTGTCTCTCCCCTGCCCCTCCCCTGTCTCTCCTCTGTCTCTCCCTGTCTCTCCTCTGTCTCTCCCCTGCCCCTCCTGTCTCTCCTCTGTCTCTCCTGTCTCTCCTCTGTCCCTCCCTGTCTCTCCTCTGTCTCTCCCCTGTCTCTCCTCTGTCTCTCCTCTGTCTCTCCCTGTCTCTCCCCTGTCTCTCCTCTGTCTCTCCCCTGTCCCTCCCCTGTCTCTCCTCTGTCTCCCCCTGCCTCTCCCCTGTCTCCCCTGCCTCTCCCTGTCTCTCCTCTGTCTCTCCCCTGTCTCTCCTCTGTCTCTCCTCTGTCTCTCCCCGTCTCTCCCCTTCTCTCCCCTGTCTCTCCTCTGTCTCTCCCCTGTCTCTCCCCTGTCTCTCCCCCCGTCTCTCCCTGTCTCTCCTCTGTCTCTCCCCTGTCTCTCCCCTGTCTCTCCCCTGTCTCTCCCCTGTCTCTCCCCTGTCTCTCCTCTGTCTCTCCCCTGTCTCCTCCCCTGTCTCTCCCTGTCTCTGCCTCCTCTGCCCTGTCTCTCCTCTGTCTCTCCTCTGTCCCTCCCCTGTCTCTCCCCTGTCTCCCCCTGTCTCTCCTCTGTCTCCCCCTGTCTCTCCTCTGTCTCTCCCCTGTCTCTCCTCTGTCTCTCCCCTGTCTCTCCTCTGTCTCCCCCTGTCTCTCCTCTGTCTCTCCCCGTCTCTCCTCTGTCTCTCCCCTGTCTCTCCTCTGTCTCTCCCCTGTCTCTCCCCTGTCTCTCCCCTGTCTCTCCTCTGTCTCTTCCCCTCTCCCTCTGTCTCTTCCCCTGTCTCTCCTGTCCTCCCTGTCCTCCTCTGTCTCTCCCCTGTCTCTCCCCTGTCTCTCCTCTGTCCCTCCTCTGTCTCTCCTCTGTCTCTCCCTGTCTCTCCCCTGTCTCTCCTCTGTCCCTCCCCTGTCTCTCCTCTGTCCCTCCTGTCTCTCCTCTGTCTCTCCTCTGTCCCTCCCCTGTCTCTCCTCTGTCTCCTCCTCTGTCTCTCCCCTGTCTCTCCTCTGTCTCTCCTCTGTCTCTCCTCTGTCTCTCCTCTGTCTCTCCCCTGTCTCCCTGTCTCTCCTCTGTCCCTCCCCTGTCTCTCCTCTGTCCCTCCCCTGTCTCTCCTCTGTCCCTCCCCTGTCTCCTCTGTCTCTCCCTGTCGCTCCTCTGTCTCTCCTCTGTCTCTCCCCTGTCTCTCCCTGTCTCTCCCCGTCTCTCCCCTGTCTCTCCTCTGTCCCTCCTCTGTCTCTCCTCCGTCTCTCCCTGTCTCTCCCCTGCCTCCCCTGTCTCTCCTCTGTCTCTCCCTGCCCTCCCCTGTCTCTCCCTGTCTCTCCCCTGTCTCTCCCCTGTCTCTCCCTGTCTCTCCCCGTCTCTCTCTGTCTCTCCCCTGTCTCTCCCCTGTCTCTCCTCTGTCTCTCCTCTGTCTCTCCCCTGTCTCTCCTCTGTCTCTCCCTGTCTCTCCCCTGCCCCTCCCTGTCTCTCCCCTGTCTCTCCTCTGTCTCTCCCCTGCCCCTCCCTGTCTCTCCTCTGTCTCTCCCCTGTCTCTCCTCTGTCCCTCCCCTGTCTCTCCTCTGTCTCTCCCTGTCTCTCCTCTGTCTCTCCTCTGTCTCTCCTCTGTCTCTCCCTGTCTCTCCTCTGTCTCTCCCCTGACCCTCCCCTGTCTCTCCTCTGTCTCCCCTGTCTCTCCCCTGCCTCTCCCTGTCTCTCCTCTGTCTCTCCCCCGTCTCTCCCCTGCCTCTCCCTGTCTCTCCTCTGTCTCTCCCCGTCTCTCCTCTGTCTCTCCTCTGTCTCTCCCCGTCTCTCCCCGTCTCTCCCCTGTCTCTCCCTGTCTCTCCTCTGTCTCTCCCTGTCTCTCCCCCGTCTCTCCCCTGTCTCTCCTCTGTCTCTCCCCCCTCTCTGTCTCTCCCCTGCCCCTCCCTGCCCCTCCCCTGCCTCTCCCTGTCTCTCCCCTGCCTCTCCCCTGTCTCTGCCCTGTCTCTCCTCTGTCCCTCCCCTGCCTCTCCCCTGTCTCTCCTCTGTCTCTCCCCTGTCTCCCCCTGTCTCTCCTCTGTCTCCCCCTGTCTCCCCCTGTCTCTCCCCTGTCTCCCCTGTCTCTCCTCTGTCTCTCCTCTGTCTCTCCCCTGTCTCTCCTCTGTCTCTCCCCCGTCTCTCCTCTGTCTCTCCCCGTCTCTCCTCTGTCTCTCCCTGTCTCTCCCCTGTCTCTCCCCCCGTCTCTCCTCTGTCTCTTCCCCGTCTCTCCCCTGTCTCTCCCCTGTCCCTCCTCTGTCTCTCCCCTGTCTCTCCTCTGTCCCTCCTCTGTCTCTCCTCTGTCTCTCCCTGTCTCTCCCCTGTCTCTCCTCTGTCCCTCCCCTGTCTCTCCTCTGTCCCTCCCCTGTCTCTCCCCCGTCTCTCCTCTGTCCCTCCCCTGTCTCTCCTCTGTCCCTCCCCTGTCTCTCCTCTGTCTCTCCTCTGTCTCTCCCTGTCTCTCCCCGTCTCTCCCCTGTCTCTCCTCTGTCCCTCCCCTGTCTCTCCTCTGTCCCCCCTGTCTCTCCTCTGTCTCTCCTCTGTCTCTCCCCTGTCTCTCCCCCGTCTCTCCCCTGTCTCTCCTCTGTCTCTCCCCCTGTCTCTCCTCTGTCCCTCCCCTGTCTCTCCTCTGTCCCTCCCCTGTCTCTCCTCTGTCTCTCCCCTGTCTCTCCCCGTCTCTCCCCTGTCTCTCCTCTGTCTCTCCCTGTCTCTCCTCTGTCCCTCCCCTGTCTCTCCTCTGTCCCTCCCCTGTCTCTCCTCTGTCTCTCCTCTGTCTCTCCCTGTCTCTCCCTGTCTCTCCCCTGTCTCTCCTCTGTCCCTACTCTGTCTCTCCCTGTCTCTCCTCTGTCCCTCCCCTGTCTCTCCTCTGTCCCTCTCCTGTCTCTCCTCTGTCCCTCCCTGTCTCTCCTCTGTCCCTCCCCTGTCTCTCCTCTGTCCCTCCCCTGTCTCTCCTCTGTCTCTCCTCTGTCTCTCCTCTGTCTCTCCCTGTCTCTCCCCTGTCTCTCCCCGTCTCTCCCCTGTCTCTCCTCTGTCCCTCCCCGTCTCTCCCCCCGTCTCTCCTCTGTCTCTCCCCTGTCTCTCCTCTGTCCCTCCCCCGTCTCTCCTCTGTCCCTCCCCTGTCTCTCCCTGTCTCTCCTCTGTCTCTCCCCTGTCTCTCCTCTGTCCCTCCCCTGTCTCTCCTCTGTCTCTCCCTGTCTCTCACCCGTCTCTCCTCTGTCTCCCCTGTCTCTCCTCTGTCCCTACTCTGTCCCTCCCCTGTCTCTCCCCTGTCTCTCCTCTGTCCCTCCCCTGTCTCTCCTCTGTCTCTCCCTGTCTCTCCTCTGTCCCTCCACTGTCTCTCCTCTGTCTCTCCTCTGTCTCTCCCCTGTCTCTCCTCTGTCCCTCCTCTGTCCCTCCCTGTCCCTCCCTGTCTCTCGCCTGTCTCTCCTCTGTCCCTCCCTGTCTCTCCTCTGTCTCTCCTCTGTCTCTCCTCTGTCTCTCTCTGTCCCTCCCCTGTCTCTCCTCTGTCTCTCCTCTGTCTCTCCTCTGTCCCTCCCCTGTCTCTCCTCTGTCTCCCTGTGTCTCCCCTGTCTCTCCTCTGTCTCTCCTCTGTCTCTCCCCTGTCTCTCCTCTGTCTCTCCTCTGTCTCTCCTCTGTCTCTCCCCTGTCTCTCCTCTGTCTCTCCCCTGTCTCTCCTCTGTCCCTCCTCTGTCCCTCCCCTGTCTCTCCCCTGTCTCTCCTCTGTCCCTCCCCTGTCTCTCCTCTGTCTCTCCTCTGTCTCTCCCCTGTCTCTCCCCTGTCTCTCCCCTGTCTCTCCTCTGTCTCTCCCCTGTCTCTCCTCTGTCCCTCCTCTACAGGCTGCAACTGATTGATGACCTGACGTATGAAGATGTCAAGAAATGCTACAGGGGCTCGGTGAGTTGTTTTTACTGTGTCCAGATTCCACTGTTTTGGAATGTTGCTTCGGTTCCCTGGGAAACATGAAGTGATGATGTATGAATGTTATGTTGGTTCCCTGGGAAACATGAAGTGATGATGTATGTCGGTTCCCTGGGAAACATGAAGTGATGATGTATGTTGGTTCCCTGGGAAACATGAAGTGATGATGTATGTCGGTTCCCTGGGAAGCATGAAGTGATGATGTATGTCGGTTCCCTGGGAAGCATGAAGTGATGATGTATGTCGGTTCCCTGGGAAGCATGAAGTGATGATGTATGAATATTATGTCGGTTCCCTGGGAAACATGAAGTGATGATGTATGAATGTTATGTTGGTTCCCTGGGAAACATGAAGTGATGATGTATGTCGGTTCCCTGGGAAACATGAAGTGATGATGTATGAATGTTACCTCGGTTCCCTGGGAAACATGAAGTGATGATGTATGTCGGTTCCCTGGGAAACATGAAGTGATGATGTATGTCGGTTCCCTGGGAAACATGAAGTGATGATGTATGTCGGTTCCCTGGGAAACATGAAGTGATGATGTATGTCGGTTCCCTGGGAAACATGAAGTGATGATGTATGTCGGTTCCCTGGGAAACATGAAGGGATGATGTATGAATGTTACGTCGGTTCCCTGGGAAACATGAAGTGATGATGTATGTCGGTTCCCTGGGAAACATGTAGTGATGATGTATGTCGGTTCCCTGGGAAACATGTAGTGATGATGTATGTCGGTTCCCTGGGAAACATGAAGGGATGATGTATGAATGTTACGTCGGTTCCCTGGGAAACATGAAGTGATGATGTATGTCGGTTCCCTGGGAAACATGAAGTGATGATGTATGTCGGTTCCCTGGGAAACATGAAGTGATGATGTATGAATGTTACCTCGGTTCCCTGGGAAACATGTAGTGATGATGTAGGAATGTTACCTCGGTTCCCTGGGAAACATGAAGTGATGATGTATGAATGTTACCTCGGTTCCCTGGGAAACATGAAGTGATGATGTATGTCGGTTCCCTGGGAAGCATGAAGTGATGATGTATGAATGTTATGTTGGTTCCCTGGGAAGCATGAAGTGATGATGTATGTCGGTTCCCTGGGAAGCATGAAGTGATGATGTATGAATATTATGTCGGTTCCCTGGGAAACATGAAGTGATGATGTATGAATGTTATGTCGGTTCCCTGGGAAACATGAAGTGATGATGTATGAATGTTATGTTGGTTCCCTGGGAAACATGAAGTGATGATGTATGAATGTTACGTCGGTTCCCTGGGAAACATGAAGTGATGATGTATGTCGGTTCCCTGGGAAACATGAAGTGATGATGTATGTCGGTTCCCTGGGAAACATGAAGTGATGATGTATGTCGGTTCCCTGGGAAACATGAAGTGATGATGTATGTCGGTTCCCTGGGAAACATGAAGTGATGATGTATGAATGTTACCTCGGTTCCCTGGGAAACATGAAGTGATGATGTATGAATGTTACGTCGGTTCCCTGGGAAACATGAAGTGATGATGTATGTCGGTTCCCTGGGAAACATGAAGTGATGATGTATGAATGTTACGTCGGTTCCCTGGGAAACATGAAGTGATGATGTATGTCGGTTCCCTGGGAAACATGAAGTGATGATGTATGTCGGTTCCCTGGGAAACATGAAGTGATGATGTATGTCGGTTCCCTGGGAAACATGAAGTGATGATGTATGAATGTTACCTCGGTTCCCTGGGAAACATGAAGTGATGATGTATGAATGTTATGTTGGTTCCCTGGGAAACATGAAGTGATGATGTATGAATATTACCTCGGTTCCCTGGGAAGCATGAAGTGATGATGTATGTCGGTTCCCTGGGAAGCATGAAGTGATGATGTATGAATATTATGTTGGTTCCCTGGGAAACATGAAGTCATGATGTATGAATGTTATGTTGGTTCCCTGGGAAGCATGAAGTGATGATGTATGTCGGTTCCCTGGGAAGCATGAAGTGATGATGTATGAATGTTATGTTGGTTCCCTGGGAAGCATGAAGTGATGATGTATGTCGGTTCCCTGGGAAGCATGAAGTGATGATGTATGTCGGTTCCCTGGGAAACATGAAGTGATGATGTATGAATATTACCTCGGTTCCCTGGGAAACATGAAGTGATGATGTATGAATGTTACCTCGGTTCCCTGGGAAACATGAAGTGATGATGTATGTCGGTTCCTGGGAAACATGAAGTGATGATGTATGAATATTACCTCGGTTCCCTGGGAAACATGAAGTGATGATGTATGAATGTTACCTCGGTTCCCTGGGAAACATGAAGTGATGATGTATGAATGTTACCTCGGTTCCCTGGGAAACATGAAGTGATGATGTATGAATGTTACCTCAGTTCCCTGGGAAACATGAAGTGATGATGTATGTCGGTTCCTGGGAAACATGAAGTGATGATGTATGTCGGTTCCTGGGAAACATGAAGTGATGATGTATGAATGTTACCTCGGTTCCCTGGGAAACATGAAGTGATGATGTATGTCGGTTCCTGGGAAACATGAAGTGATGATGTATGTCGGTTCCCTGGGAAACATGAAGTGATGATGTATGAATGTTACCTCGGTTCCCTGGGAAACATGAAGTGATGATGTATGTCGGTTCCCTGGGAAACATGAAGTGATGATGTATGTCGGTTCCCTGGGAAACATGAAGTGATGATGTATGTCGGTTCCCTGGGAAACATGAAGTGATGATGTATGAATATTACCTCGGTTCCTGGGAAACATGAAGTGATGATGTATGTCAGTTCCTGGGAAACATGAAGGGATGATGTATGAATGTTACGTCGGTTCCCTGGGAAACATGAAGTGATGATGTATGTCGGTTCCCTGGGAAACATGTAGTGATGATGTATGAACATTACCTCGGTTCCCTGGGAAACATGAAGTGATGATGTATGTCGGTTCCCTGGGAAACATGAAGTGATGATGTATGAATGTTACCTCGGTTCCCTGGGAAACATGAAGTGATGATGTATGTCGGTTCCCTGGGAAACATGAAGTGATGATGTATGAATATTATGTTGGTTCCCTGGGAAACATGAAGTCATGATGTATGAATGTTATGTTGGTTCCCTGGGAAGCATGAAGTGATGATGTATGTCGGTTCCCTGGGAAGCATGAAGTGATGATGTATGAATATTATGTTGGTTCCCTGGGAAACATGAAGTCATGATGTATGAATGTTATGTTGGTTCCCTGGGAAGCATGAAGTGATGATGTATGTCGGTTCCCTGGGAAACATGAAGTGATGATGTATGTCGGTTCCTGGGAAACATGAAGTGATGATGTATGTCGGTTCCCTGGGAAACATGAAGTGATGATGTATGAATATTACCTCGGTTCCTGGGAAACATGAAGTGATGATGTATGTCGGTTCCCTGGGAAACATGAAGGGATGATGTATGAATGTTACGTCGGTTCCCTGGGAAACATGAAGTGATGATGTATGTCGGTTCCTGGGAAACATGTAGTGATGATGTATGAATGTTACCTCGGTTCCCTGGGAAACATGAAGTGATGATGTATGTCGGTTCCTGGGAAACATGAAGTGATGATGTATGTCGGTTCCCTGGGAAACATGAAGTGATGATGTATGAATATTACCTCGGTTCCCTGGGAAACATGAAGTGATGATGTATGAATATTACCTCGGTTCCCTGGGAAACATGAAGTGATGATGTATGTCGGTTCCCTGGGAAACATGAAGTGATGATGTATGTCGGTTCCCTGGGAAACATGAAGTGATGATGTATGAATGTTACCTCGGTTCCCTGGGAAACATGAAGTGATGATGTATGAATATTATGTTGGTTCCCTGGGAAACATGAAGTGATGATGTATGAATATTATGTTGGTTCCCTGGGAAACATGAAGTGATGATGTATGAATATTATGTTGGTTCCCTGGGAAACATGAAGTGATGATGTATGAATATTATGTCGGTTCCCTGGGAAACATGAAGTGATGATGTATGAATATTATGTTGGTTCCCTGGGAAACATGAAGTGGTACTTGAAATGTCACACTGAAATACTGTCTTTACACGGTTGAAGACACAACATGGTATTTTGTCATCAATGGACTGAGTCCAAGCTATTTAACATGGCTACAGTAAATTCAGCAGCCCACAGAATATTGTATGCAGGTCATATAGGTATGAGTTTTAGGATGTTTATTATTATGTGAGGTTGTCTAGTCAAAGCTTCACCTATCGACACAGAGTCAACAGTAAGTGACAACTTGAGCTCTGAATGGATCACATCGTATGACTTATGATTTAAATAGCCTTCTACCAGACTTCTACACACACACACACACACACACACACACACACACACACACACACACACACACACACACACACACACACACACACACATACACACACACGCACACACAGGGCTATTTATCACATGGAAATCACCCACAGACGTTCCCAGAAAAGGAGCTACTGTCTCTGTCTAGCCTCCATTATAACAAGTTTATCATTTTAAAAGGCTAACTGATCATTATAAAAACCTTTTCAATTATGTTAGCACAGCTGACAACTGTTGTCCTGATTAAAGAAGTTATACAACTGGCTTTCTTTAGACTAGTTGAGTATCTGGAGCATCAGCATTTGCGGGTTTGATTACAGGCTCAAAATGGCCAGAAACAAAGAACTTTCTTCTAGTGTCTAGCCACAAAGTTTCTTAACCCAGAGGCGCATCATCGCAAGACTTCCTGAAACGCTTGCGAAACAGACCAAGCAGACCAGGCCAGAGTTTGGTGTTTGAGGAATCAATGAGAGAAGTGAAACATTATTCTTTAGTTGTTAATTCGATCGAAATCTAAAGGCCCAACGTAGATCCGAACCAAAATGTCTGAAGTGGAACATGTTATTACTACAACCTCGTGAAAGTGACACCTTTATGATACCTGATATGATTTCATTTTTTGTCAAAAACAACGTTATATTGAAAGAGTGCCTTTGATTTGACAGCCTTCACAGCCTTCACATGCACAGTTCGGCACGAGCCGACCGTTAGCCCTGATGACGTGTTTCTACTCATGAGCTTAGCTAGCCAACGTCGCCATTTAAAAAAACATTATTTTTTTTACCTTTATTTAACCAAGTCAGTTAAAGAACATATTCTTATTTTCAATGACGGCCTGGGAACAGTGAACTGAACTGAACTGCCTGTTCAGGGGCAGAACGACAGAGTTGTACCTTGTCAGCTCGGGGGTTTGAACTCGCAACCTTCCGGTTACTAGTCCAACGCTCTAACCACTAGGCTACCCTGCCGCCTCTACACTCTAACCACTAGGCTACCCTGCCGCCTCTACACTCTAACCACTAGGCTACCCTGCCGCCTCTACACTCTAACCACTAGGCTACCCTGCCGCCTCTACACTCTAACCACTAGGCTACCCTGCCGCCTCTACACTCTAACCACTAGGCTACCCTGCCGCCTCTACACTCTAACCACTAGGCTACGCTGCCGCCGACAAGTGTGATCTGGAATTTCTATTGGAGAAGCAGTTTTGGCCAATCTTCATTTCATACTGTACTGTCTTTGGTCGAGCCTCAATTATAACCCAGGCTGAGATACAGAGGGGAAGGGATTGCCTGTCACACCACTACAGAGGACAGAGAAGGGAAGGGAGCACTGTTAGATGTTACACAGGAAGAGATCAGGTCACAACACAGTGTGACACAGGAAGTGTGTCTGAGTTAGAACACAACACAGTGTGACACAGGAAGTGTGTCTGAGTTAGAACACAACACAGTGTGACAGGATTCTGTTTGGGAGAAGTAAAACAGTGAGTGAACATTTTCTGAAAGGAACCTCACCCACCTCTCCTGTCTCCCCCTTGTCTCCCCATTGTTTCCCCATCTTACCCCTGTCTCCCCCTGTCTCCTCCATCTTATTCCTGTCTCACCCCTGTCTCCCCCATCTTATTCCTGTCTCCCCCTTGTCTCCTCCATCTTATTCCTGTCTCCCCCTGTCTCACCCCTGTCTCCCCATCTTATTCCTGTCTCCCCCTTGTCTCCTCCATCTTATTCCTGTCTCCCCCTGTCTCACCCCTGTCTCCCCCATCTTATTCCTGTCTCACCCCTGTCTCCCCCATCTTATTCCTGTCTCCCCCTTGTCTCCTCCATCTTATTCCTGTCTCACCCCTGTCTCCCCCATCTTATTCCTGTCTCCCCCTTGTCTCCTCCATCTTATTCCTGTCTCCCCCTGTCTCCTCCATCTTATTCCTGTCCCCCCCGTCTTACCCTTGTCTCCTCCATCTTATTCCTGTCTCCCCCTGTCTCCTCCATCTTATTCCTGTCTCCCCCTGTCTCCTCCATCTTATTCCTGTCTCACCCCTGTCTCCCCCATCTTATTCCTGTCTCCCCCCTGTCACCTCCATCTTATTCCTGTCTCCCCCTGTCTCCTCCATCTTATTCCTGTCTCCCCCTGTCTCCTCCATCTTATTCCTGTCTCACCCCTGTCTCCCCCATCTTATTCCTGTCTCCCCCCTGTCACCTCCATCTTATTCCTGTCTCCCCCTGTCTCCTCCATCTTATTCCTGTCTCCCCCCTGTCACCTCCATCTTATTCCTGTCTCCCCCCTGTCTCCTCCATCTTATTCCTGTCTCCCCCTGTCTCCTCCATCTTATTCCTGTCTCCTCCATCTTATTCCTGTCTCCCCCTGTCTCCTCCATCTTATTCCTGTCTCCTCCATCTTATTCCTGTCTCCCCCTGTCTCCTCCATCTTATTCCTGTCTCCTCCATCTTATTCCTGTCTCCCCCTGTCTCCTCCATCTTATTCCTGTCTCCTCCATCTTATTCCTGTCTCCCCCCTGTCACCTCCATCTTATTCCTGTCTCCTCCTGTCTCCTCCATCTTATTCCTGTCTCCCCCTGTCTCCTCCATCTTATTCCTGTCTCCTCCATCTTATTCCTGTCTCCCCCTGTCTCCTCCATCTTATTCCTGTCTCCTCCATCTTATTCCTGTCTCCTCCTGTCTCCTCCATCTTATTCCTGTCTCCCCCTGTCTCCTCCATCTTATTCCTGTCTCCTCCATCTTATTCCTGTCTCCCCCTGTCTCCTCCATCTTATTCCTGTCTCCCCTGTCTCTCCATCTTATTCATCTTATTCCTGTCTCCTCCATCTTATTCCTGTCTCCTCCATCTTATTCCTGTCTCCCCCTGTCTCCTCCATCTTATTCCTGTCTCCCCCTGTCTCCTCCATCTTATTCCTGTCTCCCCCTGTCTCCTCCATCTTATTCCTCCCCCTGTCTCCTCCATCTTATTCCTGTCTCCCCCTGTCTCATCTTATTCCTGTCTCCCCCTGTCTCCTCCATCTTATTCCTGTCTCCCCCGTCTCCTCCATCTTATTCCTGTCTCCCCCCTCTCTCACCCCTGTCTCCTCCATCTTATTCCTGTCTCCCCCTGTCCCCCCGTCTCCTCCATCGTACCCCTGTCCCCCCCGTCTTACCCCTGTCTCCTCCATCTTATTCCTGTCTCCCCCTGTCCCCCCCGTCTCCTCCATCGTACCCCTGTCCCCCCCGTCTTACCCCTGTCTCCTCCATCTTATTCCTGTCTCCCCCTAACAGACCGTCAGCAAGTACAACTCCCAGTACCACAAGCTGTTCCAGAGCGTCCCCAAGGAGGAGATCCTTATGAAAGGTAGGTCAAATCAAATCAAATTTATTTGTCACATACACATGGTTAGCAGATGTTAATGCGAGTGTAGCGAAATGCTTGTGCTTCTAGTTCCGACAATGCAGTAATAACCAACAAGTAATCTAGCTAAAAATTCCAAAACTACTACCTTATATACACAAGTGTAAGGGGATAAGAATATGTACATAAAGATATATGAATGAGTGATGGTACAGAGCGGCATAGGCAAGATACAGTAGATGGTATCGAGTACAGTATATACATATGAGATGAGTATGTAAACAAAGTGGCACAGTTAAAGTGGCTAGTGATACATGTATTACATAAAGATGCAGTAGATGATATAGAGTACAGTATATACGTATACATATGAGATGAATGATGTAGGGTATGTAAACATTATATTAGGTAGCATTGTTTAAAGGTCAGGGAGACCATCTATTCCTCCTACACTGAACCAATATCCAATACCACTGTATGTCTCACAAGCTCTCAGTCTCATGTCAGAATTAGACGTTCATCCGTGTATTCTCAAACGTCAAATTTTGAAGGTGTTCCGAACATCACATTTTCGAAATGTCTTGTTACTGTACATGTCTGTATCGTTCAAGGTTAGGTTTAGGCATTCATTTTGAATTCTTAAGGTTAGGCACTAACTCAGAATAGTTAAGGTAAGGGTTAAGGTTAGGCACTAACTCAGAATAGTTAAGGTAAGGGTTAAGGTTAGGCATTAACTCAGAATAGTTAAGGTAAGGGTTAAGGTTAGGCATTAACTCAGAATAGTTAAGGGAAGGGTTAAGGTTAGGCATTAACTCAGAATAGTTAAGGTAAGGGTTAAGGTTAGGCATTAACTCAGAATAGTTAAGGTAAGGGTTAAGGTTAGGCACTAACTCAGAATAGTTAAGGTAAGGGTTAAGGTTAGGCATTAACTCAGAATAGTTAAGGTAAGGGTTAAGGTTAGGCATTAACTCAGAATAGTTAAGGTAAGGGTTAAGGTTAGGCACTAACTCAGAATAGTTAAGGTAAGGGTTAAGGTTAGGCATTAACTCAGAATAGTTAAGGTAAGGGTTAAGGTTAGGCACTAACTCAGAATAGTTAAGGTAAGGGTTAAGGTTAGGCACTAACTCAGAATAGTTAAGGTAAGGGTTAAGGTTAGGCATTAACTCAGAATAGTTAAGGTAAGGGTTAAGGTTAGGCATTAACTCAGAATAGTTAAGGTAAGGGTTAAGGTTAGGCATTAACTCAGAATAGTTAAGGTAAGGGTTAAGGTTAGGCATTAACTCAGTTAATAGTTAAGGTAAACTCAGAATAGTTAAGGTTAGGCATTAACTCAGAATAGTTAAGGTAAGGGTTAAGGTTAGGCATTAACTCAGAATAGTTAAGGTAAGGGTTAAGGTTAGGCATTAACTCAGAATAGTTAAGGTAAGGGTTAAGGTTAGGCACTTAACTCAGAATAGTTAAGGTAAGGGTTAAGGTTAGGCACTAACTCAGAATAGTTAAGGTAAGGGTTAAGGTTAGGCATTAACTCAGAATAGTTAAGGTAAGGGTTAAGGTTAGGCACTAACTCAGAATAGTTAAGGTAAGGGTTAAGGTTAGGCATTAACTCAGAATAGTTAAGGTAAGGGTTAAGGTTAGGCATTAACTCAGAATAGTTAAGGTAAGGGTTAAGGTTAGGCACTAACTCAGAATAGTTAAGGTAAGGGTTAAGGTTAGGCATTAACTCAGAATAGTTAAGGTAAGGGTTAAGGTTAGGCACTAACTCAGAATAGTTAAGGTAAGGGTTAAGGTTAGGCACTAACTCAGAATAGTTAAGGTAAGGGTTAAGGGTTAACTCAGAATAGTTAAGGTAAGGGTTAAGGTTAGGGATTAACTCAGAATAGTTAAGGTAAGGGTTAAGGTTAGGCATTAACTCAGAATAGTTAAGGTAAGGGTTAAGGTTAGGCACTAACTCAGAATAGTTAAGGTAAGGGTTAAGGTTAGGCATTAACTCAGAATAGTTAAGGTAAGGGTTAAGGTTAGGCACTAACTCAGAATAGTTAAGGTAAGGGTTAAGGTTAGGCATTAACTCAGAATAGTTAAGGTAAGGGTTAAGGTTAGGCATTAACTCAGAATAGTTAAGGTAAGGGTTAAGGTTAGGCATTAACTCAGAATAGTTAAGGTAAGGGTTAAGGTTAGGCATTAACTCAGAATAGTTAAGGTAAGGGTTAAGGTTAGGCATTAACTCAGAATAGTTAAGGTAAGGGTTAAGGTTAGGCATTAACTCAGAATAGTTAAGGTAAGGGTTAAGGTTAGGCACTAACTCAGAATAGTTAAGGTAAGGGTTAAGGTTAGGCATTAACTCAGAATAGTTAAGGTAAGGGTTAAGGTTAGGCATTAACTCAGAATAGTTAAGGTAAGGGTTAAGGTTAGGCACTAACTCAGAATAGTTAAGGTAAGGGTTAAGGTTAGGCATTAACTCAGAATAGTTAAGGTAAGGGTTAAGGTTAGGCACTAACTCAGAATAGTTAAGGTAAGGGTTAAGGTTAGGCACTAACTCAGAATAGTTAAGGTAAGGGTTAAGGTTAGGCATTAACTCAGAATAGTTAAGGTAAGGGTTAAGGTTAGGCATTAACTCAGAATAGTTAAGGTAAGGGTTAAGGTTAGGCACTAACTCAGAATAGTTAAGGTAAGGGTTAAGGTTAGGCACTAACTCAGAATAGTTAAGGTAAGGGTTAAGGTTAGGCACTAACTCAGAATAGTTAAGGTAAGGGTTAAGGTTAGGCATTAACTCAGAATAGTTAAGGTAAGGGTTAAGGTTAGGCACTAACTCAGAATAGTTAAGGTAAGGGTTAAGGTTAGGCACTAACTCAGAATAGTTAAGGTAAGGGTTAAGGTTAGGCACTAACTCAGAATAGTTAAGGTAAGGGTTAAGGTTAGGCATTAACTCAGAATAGTTAAGGTAAGGGTTAAGGTTAGGCATTAACTCAGAATAGTTAAGGTAAGGGTTAAGGTTAGGCACTAACTCAGAATAGTTAAGGTAAGGGTTAAGGTTAGGCACTAACTCAGAATAGTTAAGGTAAGGGTTAAGGTTAGGCATTAACTCAGAATAGTTAAGGTAAGGGTTAAGGTTAGGCATTAACTCAGAATAGTTAAGGTAAGGGTTAAGGTTAGGCATTAACTCAGAATAGTTAAGGTAAGGGTTAAGGTTAGGCATTAACTCAGAATAGTTAAGGTAAGGGTTAAGGTTAGGCACTAACTCAGAATAGTTAAGGTAAGGGTTAAGGTTAGGCATTAACTCAGAATAGTTAAGGTAAGGGTTAAGGTTAGGCACTAACTCAGAATAGTTAAGGTAAGGGTTAAGGTTAGGCACTAACTCAGAATAGTTAAGGTAAGGGTTAAGGTTAGGCACTAACTCAGAATAGTTAAGGTAAGGGTTAAGGTTAGGCATTAACTCAGAATAGTTAAGGTAAGGGTTAAGGTTAGGCATTAACTCAGAATAGTTAAGGTAAGGGTTAAGGTTAGGCATTAACTCAGAATAGTTAAGGTAAGGGTTAAGGTTAGGCACTAACTCAGAATAGTTAAGGTAAGGGTTAAGGTTAGGCATTAACTCAGAATAGTTAAGGTAAGGGTTAAGGTTTGGGATTAACTCAGAATAGTTAAGGTAAGGGTTAAGGTTAGGCATTAACTCAGAATAGTTAAGGTAAGGGTTAAGGTTAGGCACTAACTCAGAATAGTTAAGGTAAGGGTTAAGGTTAGGCATTAACTCAGAATAGTTAAGGTAAGGGTTAAGGTTAGGCACTTAACTCAGAATAGTTAAGGTAAGGGTTAGGTTAGGCATTAACTCAGAATAGTTAAGGTAAGGGTTAAGGTTAGGCATTAACTCAGAATAGTTAAGGTAAGGGTTAAGGTTTGGGATTAACTCAGAATAGTTAAGGTAAGGGTTAAGGTTAGGCATTAACTCAGAATAGTTAAGGTAAGGGTTAAGGTTAGGCACTAACTCAGAATAGTTAAGGTAAGGGTTAAGGTTAGGCAGTAACTCAGAATAGTTAAGGTAAGGGTTAAGGTTAGGCACTAACTCAGAATAGTTAAGGTAAGGGTTAAGGTTAGGCACTAACTCAGAATAGTTAAGGTAAGGGTTAAGGTTAGGCACTAACTCAGAATAGTTAAGGTAAGGGTTAAGGTTAGGCACTAACTCAGAATAGTTAAGGTAAGGGTTAAGGTTAGGCACTAACTCAGAATAGTTAAGGTAAGGGTTAAGGTTAGGCACTAACTCAGAATAGTTAAGGTAAGGGTTAAGGTTAGGCATTAACTCAGAATAGTTACGGTAAGGGTTAAGGTTAGGCACTAACTCAGAATAGTTAAGGTAAGGGTTAAGGTTAGGTTTTAACTCAGAATAGTTAAGGTAAGGGTTAAGGTTAGGTTTTAACTCAGAATAGTTAAGGTAAGGGTTAAGGTTAGGCATTAACTCAGAATAGTTAAGGTAAGGGTTAAGGTTAGGGATTAACTCAGAATAGTTAAGGTAAGGGTTAAGGTTAGGCATTAACTCAGAATAGTTAAGGTAAGGGTTAAGGTTAGGCATTAACTCAGAATAGTTAAGGTAAGGGTTAAGGTTAGGGATAGGCTTTCAATAAAAATAAAAAAACAACTTTGTATCGTTTGCTTTGAACATGTAACCTTTGGAATGAGAGGCAGATGCTTTTGCCTATCCACCATCCCCGTACACAAAACCCTAGCAAAACCAAAGCCTACTTAAAGGTAACAGCGCTCACTGCTGCCCCTAGTGGCCGGTTTCCACATCATCTCCTGACGGACGTTGAATACTGACTTGTAATCACAGGTGACCTGGCTGCCCGTGGTAACACACCCGGTTTATAAAGGTCACCCCTCTTCCCACCACCGATGACTGGGGGTTCAATTCCCAGCTCCAACCCTTCACTCTGTTTCTCCCACCTATCTGTATCACCTCTGTTATGTCATACCTATTTCAAAATACCCCCAAAATATATTAGAAAAAAGTTATGCATGTAATTTTCAGTGATTTGTTCATTTAATTTTTACCAAAATAATGTAATCTTAATATGTTTCTCAAAATCTTTCAAAAGAGAGACTGATTGAAACTCATTGGAGTTCTTTTTTTCTTTTTTTGAATTTTACCCCTTTTTCTCCCCAATTTTGTGGTATCCAGTTGTTTAGTAGTTACTATCTTGTCTCATCGCTACAACTCCCGTACGGGCTCAGGAGAGACGAAGGTCATGCGTCCTCCGATACACAACCCAACCAAGCCGCACTGCTTCTTAACCTCTTGCTCCTACCTGACACGCAGGCGTCCCATCTAGACATCTGGAAATGCAAATGCGCTACGCTAAATGCTAATAGTACTAGTTAAAACTCAAACGTTCATTAAAATACACATGCAGGGTATTGAATTAAAGCTACACTCGTTGTGAATCCAGGCAACAAGTCAGATTTTTAAAATGCTTTTCGGCGAAAGCATGAGAAGTTCGGCACGAGACGACCGTTAGCCCTGATGACGTGTTTCTACTCATGAGTTTAGCTAGCCAACGTCGCCATTTAAAAAAAAATAATAATAATAATTTTTTTACCTTTATTTAACCAGGCAAGTCAGTTAAGAACATATTCTTATTTTCAATGACGGAAGTTATGAGAAGTTATTATCTGATAGCATGTAACACCCCAAAAGACCCGCAGGGGACGTAAACAAAATAATTAGCATAGTCGTCGCTACACAAACCGCACAAATAAAATATAAAACATTCATTACCTTTGACCATCTTCTTTGTTGGCACTCCTAGATGTCCCATAATCACTATTGGGTCTTTTTTTTCTCGATTAAATCGGTCCATATATAGCCTAGATATCGATCTATGAAGACTGTGTGATAAACGGAAAAAAATTGCGTCTTATAACGTAACGTCATTTTTTAAAATTAAAAAAGTCGACGATAAACTTTCACAAAACACTTCGAAATACTTTTGTAATGCAACTTTAGGTATTAGTAAACGTTAATAAGCGATCAAATTGATCACGAGGCGAAGTATATTCTTTAGCTGTCCGTCTGGAAATAATGTCCGGGTAAATCTCAACCAAAACATCCGGTCGGAGACCGGAAGAAATGCGCTGCCTTGCGTCTGTTTGACCAAGAAACAAATAGTAGACAAATGACAAGACTCTAGACAACGTGTGGAAGCTGTAGGTATTGCAACCTCAGCCCCATTAAATGTGGTTCACCTTTATCAATGGGTTCAAGTCGCGCATGGATATATTTTTCCATTTTCAGTGATCAGATTTTCCTGCACTTTTCGATGAAACGCACGAAAGCTCGGGAGTGAGAGAAAGCTCGGGAGTGAGAGAAAGCTCGGGAGTGAGAGAAAGCTCGGGAGTGAGAGAAAGCTCGGGAGTGAGAGAAAGCTCGGGAGTGAGAGAAAGCTCGGGAGTGAGAGAAAGCTCGGGAGTGAGAGGAAGCTCGGGAGTGAGAGGAAGCTCGGGAGTGAGAGGAAGCTCGGGAGTGAGAGGAAGCTCGGGAGTGAGAGGAAGCTCGGGAGAGGAAGCTCGGGAGTGAGAGGAAGCTCGGGAGTGAGAGGAAGCTCTCGGGAGTGAGAGGAAGCTCGGGAGTGAGAGGAAGCTCGGGAAGCTGAGAGAGGAAGCTCGGGAGTGAGAGGAAGCTCGGGAGTGAGAGGAAGCTCGGGAGTGAGAGGAAGCTCGGGAGTGAGAGGAAGCTCGGGAGTGAGAGGAAGCTCGGGAGTGAGAGGAAGCTCAGGCAGGTAGAAAGATCTACCAGATCATAATGATGTTTAGAAGCTTTAGAGAGAGGAAACAACACCAAAAGACAAGGTATATAATTCTGCACTAGACAGGACAAAAAAAAAAAATTGTGTTTTCAACCTTTTCTGCTAATGTTCCCAGTCCACTTGATGAAGTGGTGTTACGTATTTCCAAACATCTCAGGAGGATGTGTTTCAATAATAAGTTAAGGTTTTCGTCTCCTTCAAGTTGGTGGCAGCTCAGTTGCCATTTGTTTTGGGTGTTACAAAGCACTTCATTTTAACAGTGTACTGTCTATGAGCCAATATCCATACGAGCACACTACTGAACGTAGAATGCTTCATACTAATTGGTGGACCATCTGGCCTGGCTGTGAATGTGTGCAGCACATTTGTGAAGTGTGAAGAAAACAGTCCATGTCGAAACATTTTGAATGAGGGGTGTTAATCTGCACTTAGTTTGAATAGAGAGTTTGCTCCACTCCAATGTGCAGAGGTTGATTGTACAGTACACTAAGCTAGGTCCTGTATAGCTACAATACAATGATTGAGATGTTTTCCTCTTTAATTCCTACTTTTATGGACATTAAAACCACACCAAACTTGCTAGTCACTAAAACGCATTTACAAAGGTAGGCTACACATCAATTTGGACATGTGATTTGAGCCTGACATTCAATTCCTTTTTTTCTTTTTTTAAAACACTTTCAGGAGTCTGTTGGGAGCAGGAGACATCACAGTGTTCTTGGCTTCACAGCTTTCAGGCTTCAGTGTTCAGGCTTCACAGCTTTCAGGCTTCAGTGTTCAGGCTTCACAACTCTCAGGCTTCAGTGTTCAGGCTTCACAACTCTCAGGCTTCAGTGTTCAGGCTTCACAACTTTCAGGCTTCAGTGTTCAGGCTTCACAACTCTCAGGCTTCAGCGTTCAGGCTTCACAACTCTCAGGCTTCAGCGTTCAGGCTTCACAACTCTCAGGCTTCAGTGTTCAGGCTTCACAACTCTCAGGCTTCAGTGTTCAGGCTTCACAACTCTCAGGCTTCAGTGTTCAGGCTTCACAACTCTCAGGCTTCAGTGTTCAGGCTTCACAACTCTCAGGCTTCAGTGTTCAGGCTTCACAACTCTCAGGCTTCAGCGTTCAGGCTTCACAACTTTCAGGCTTCAGGCTTCACAACTCAGGCTTCAGTGTTCAGGCTTCACAACTCTCAGGCTTCAGCAGGCTTCACAACTCTCAGGCTTCAGCGTTTAGGGCTTCACTCAGGCTTCAGCGTTCAGGCTTCACAACTCTCAGGCTTCAGCGTTCAGGCTTCACAACTCTCAGGCTTCAGCGTTCAGGCTTCACAACTCTCAGGCTTCAGCGTTCAGGCTTCACAACTCTCAGGCTTCAGCGTTCAGGCTTCACAACTCTCAGGCTTCAGCGTTCAGGCTTCACAACTCTCAGGCTTCAGCGTTCAGGCTTCACAACTCTCAGGCTTCAGCGTTCAGGCTTGGGCGAAATACCGTTTATACCGCATACCAGGGTATTTCGAAATGCACTATATACTCTATATATTAGGCTATTTCAGCCACACCCATTGCTGACATAAAATAAATAAATAAATAAATATAAAATCGAGCACACAGCCATGCAATCTCCATAGACAAACATTGGCAGTAGAAGGACCCGTACTGACGAGCTCAGTGACTTTCAACGTGGCACAGTCATAGGATGCCACCTTTCCAACAAGTCAGTTCGTCAAATTTCTGCCCTGCTAGAGCTGCCCTGGTCAACTGTAAGTGCTGTTATTGTGAAGTGGAAACGTCTAGGAGCAACAACGGCTCAGCCGTGAAGTGGTAGGCCACACAAGCTCACAGAACGGCACCGCCGAGTGCTGAAGCACGTACAATCATCTGTCCTTTGTTGCAACACTCACTACCAAGTTCCAAACTTCCTCTGTAAGCAACATCAGCACAAGAACTGTTAGTCGGGAGCTTCATGAAATGGGTTTCCATGGCCGAGCAGCCGCACACAAACCTAAGATCATCATGTGCAATGCCAAGTGTCGGCTGGAGGGGTGTAAAGCAGTGGAAACGCATTCTCTGAAGTGATGAATCACCTCCATCTCCCTTAATCCCTCTTTAATTCTCTCTTTCTCTTTTGTTACCCCCCTCTCTACACCCCCCACCTCTCTCTCTCCATCCCTCCCTCTCACTCTCCACCTGCAACCCTGTACCAGCCTGCTGCATTTAGCTAGAAATTAGTCTCATTATGACACAGATAATCTTTTTGCCATTTTAGGCTGTTTTGGTTATGACTCATAACTCATGTCTTGTGACGTTGGTTTATAATCTGTGGTAGAATAGAATTGAGTTTATTTGTTTTTTGGTCATTTTATAATTTGTTGTTTGGGTGTCTAAAGATCTATTTGTTAGTATGTGTATGCCCTGAAGAAAATATTTTAGGGATTCTGAAAATGACATACTGATATTGTAAATTGAGTTATGTTTCTATATTAATGGAAATCAACAGTGTTCATATCCCTTTCCTTCAGTGTGTAGGTTTGAAGCCAACTCGTATACAGTGAGTGTACAAAACATTAGGAACACCTTCCGAGTATTGTTGCAACCCCTTTTGCCCTCAGAACAGCATCAATTCGTCGGGGCATGGACTCTACAAGGTGTCGAAAGCGTTCCACAGGGCTGCTGGCACATGTCGACTCCAATGTTTCCCACAGCTGTGTCAAGTTGGCTGGATGTCCTTTGGGTGGTGGACCATTCTTGTTACACAGGGAAACTGTTGAGCGTGAAAAACCCAGTAGCGTTGCAGTTCTTGACACACTCAAACCAATGTGCCTGGGACCTACTACCATACCCTGTTCAAAGGCACATAAATCCTGGGACCTACTACCATACCCTGTTCAAAGGCACATAAATCCTGGGACCTACTACCATACCCTGTTCAAAGGCACATAAATCCTGGGACCTACTACCATACCCTGTTCAAAGGCACATAAATCCTGGGACCTACTACCATACCCTGTTCAAAGGCACATAAATCCTGGGACCTACTACCATACCCTGTTCAAAGGCACATAAATCCTGGGACCTACTACAAATACACGATCCATGTCTCAATTGTCTCAAAGTTTTAAAATCCATCATTATCTTGTCTCCTCCCCATTAATCTAAACTGATTGAAGTGGATTTAACAGGTGACATCAATAAGGGATAATAGCTTTCACCTGGATTCACCTGGTCAGTCTATGTCATGTGAATCCACTCAGCCATGTGTTGTATTCCCGAGGCTAGTCTCCAGCTCTGAGCATCCTTCCTCTGGTGTGTTGAATGAAATACATCAGTATTATAATCTCATCTCTTATGGTATTCCCAATCTTATGGTGTCTTTTTCCCCATTCCCAGTGTATTCCTGCGCTCTCCTCCGAGACATCCTACTTCAGGGCCGCCTCTACATCTCCCGCAACTGGCTGTGTTTCTATGCCAACCTCTTTGGGAAGGACATCAAGGTGAGTGGTGATGTTCCAGTGGGAATTGCAACTGCCCTCAGCCTTGACACAAAATGGCTGCTTCCTTCTCACAATGAAAAGAGGGAGTAGACTTTATCATCGAGTACAACACTGTCGGTATGATCATTTCAGTTGATCGACAGGTTCTCTTTCTGGACTTGATCTCCATGTTTTCCATGGACTCATTCCAAGATAAATGGATGTCTGTCTCTCTGTTCAATTGCTGATTGTTTCTCTCTTTGAATAGAGAATCAAGATGTCTGATGGAGCCTCGGCACTAAACAACCTGAACACAAAAGACATTCAAATGAATCTCACTGCATTCAGGTTCTCTCTTTATTGTATAGTACACTCTTAGAATGAAAGGTGCGATCTAGAACCTAAAAGGGTTCACCTAAGGTGACAGCCCTATAACCCTTTTAATGTCAAGTTGAGCTGGGACTGTTGTTTTACAAGGGAAATGTCCAACGTGAAATATGCCGTGTGTTTGATGCAGGTATTCAAATACAGGACAATAAAGTGACGTGGTAGCCCGGTTAGTCATTGAACAGCAAACTGTTTTACGAGATTTAGACTTCATTTACAGTTACCGGAAATTCAGTTGATACCCAATTTCCTTATTTACAAATCATTACTTTCATGATACCTGGGAATACAACATAAAAGGGAGGAGCGAAGTGAAATTAAGGTCTGAATAATATAATCGTTGGTCACATACACAGGCAAGTGTTCAAACGTTTTCAAGAGGAAAGGATATTTGGAACCAATTGCCTTATTTCAAATGTGCATCCAGATCAAAGTCTAGACCTATGCTTTTCAATGACATAATATTGGTGTTGTATTGCTATGAATAATAGAATTATCATTCTATTGAATTGATAACTACCTAACTGTCACGCCTTGGTCATAGTGTTTTGTGTTTTCTGTTATATATTTGGTCAGGCCAGGGTGTGACATGGGTTTAAATGTTGTGTTTCGTATTGGGGTTTTGTAGGCATTGGGATTGCGGCTGAGTAGGGGTGTAGCATAGGTTGGCTGCCTGAGGCGGTTGTCAATCAGAGTCAGGTGATTCTCGTTGTCTCTGATTGGGAACCGTATTTAGGTAGCCTGGGTTTCACTGTGTATTTCGTGGGTGATTGTTCCTGTCTCTGTGTAGTGTTCACCAGATAGGCTGTATTATGGTTTCACGTTTCGTTTGTTGTTTTTGTATTTATTTAGTTATTTCATGTATCGTCATTCTCTTCATTAAAGAACATGAGTAACAACCACGCTGCATTTCGGTCCGACTCTCTTTCGACGAACGAACGCCGTTACACTAACATGAGTATGGTTACTCTATTCTCATGGTCTTCCTGACCAATGGTCTTCCTGACCAATGGTCTTCCTGACCAATCGTCTTCCTGACCAATGGTCTTCGTGACCAATCGTCTTCGTGACCAATCGTCTTCCTGACCAATCGTCTTCGTGACCAATCGTCTTCCTGACCAATGGTCTTCGTGACCAATGGTCTTCCTGACCAATCGTCTTCCTGACCAATGGTCTTCCTGACCAATGGTCTTCCTGACCAATGGTCTTCGTGACCAATGGTCTTCCTGACCAATGGTCTTCGTGACCAATCGTCTTCGTGACCAATGGTCTTCGTGACCAATGGTCTTCGTGACCAATGGTCTTCCTGACCAATGGTCTTCGTGACCAATCGTCTTCCTGACCAATGGTCTTCCTGACCAATAACCAGCCAGTCAATTGAAGTGTCTGAAGAGAAAGCACATGCAGTGTCAACTGACCCTGAAAGCCCAGCTAGTTATCACTCACCGTGTGTGTAGTGTGTGTAGTGTGTAGTGTGTGTAGTGTGTGTAGTGTGTGTACACTCCGGCTTGACTAAACCTTTATTTGTTCCCCTTTTCACTCTTGTTTGTTTTGAGCCGTTCTGCTCCCTCTATCTTTACATGGGAACAAAGTCTCAGGGTTCTGGGCTTTAGCACAAATGTGACATGGCTAACGTGTCAATGTCAATGTGTAACTAACAATGTTACTGTGTCTCAATGTGTAATTAACAATGTTACTGTGTCTCAATGTGTAATTAACAATGTTACTGTGTCTCAATGTGTAACTAACAATGTTACTGTGTCTCAGTGTGTAATTAACAATGTTACTGTGTCTCAATGTGTAATTAACAATGTTACTGTGTCTCAATGTGTAATTAACAATGTTACTGTGTCTCAATGTGTAATTAACAATGTTACTGTGTCTCAATGTGTAATTAACAACGTTACTATGTAACTAACAACGTTACTGTGTAACTAACAATGTTACTGTGTCTCAATGTGTAATTAACAACGTTACTGTGTGTCAATGTGTAACTAACAATGTTACTGTGTAACTAACAATGTTACTGTGTCTCAATGTGTAATTAACAACGTTACTGTGTGTCAATGTGTAACTAACAATGTTACTGTGTAACTAACAATGTTACTGTGTGTCAATGTGTAACTAACAATGTTATTGTGTCTCAATGTGTAACTAACAATGTTATTGTGTCTCAATGTGTAACTAACAATGTTACTGTGTAACTAACAATGTTACTGTGTCTCAATGTGTAACTAACAATGTTACTGTGTAACTAACAATGTTACTGTGTCTCAATGTGTAACTAACAATGTTACTGTATCTCAATGTGTAACTAACAATGTTATTGTGTCTCAATGTGTAACTAACAATGTTACTGTGTCTCAATGTGTAACTAACAATGTTATTGTGTCTCAATGTGTAACTAACAATGTTATTGTGTCTCAATGTGTAACTAACAATGTTACTGTATCTCAATGTGTAACTAACAATGTTACTGTATCTCAATGTGTAACTAACAATGTTATTGTGTCTCAATGTGTAACTAACAATGTTACTGTGTAACTAACAATGTTACTGTATCTCAATGTGTAACTAACAATGTTATTGTGTCTCAATGTGTAACTAACAATGTTACTGTATCTCAATGTGTAACTAACAATGTTATTGTATCTCAATGTGTAACTAACAATGTTATTGTGTCTCAATGTGTAACTAACAATGTTACTGTGTCTCAATGTATAACTAACAATGTTACTGTGTGTCAATGTGTAACTAACAATGTTACTGTGTCTCAATGTATAACTAACAATGTTACTGTGTGTCAATGTGTAACTAACAATGTTACTGTGTAACTAACAATGGTATTGTGTCTCAATGTGTAACTAACAATGTTACTGTGTAACTAACAATGTTATTGTGTCTCAATGTGTAACTAACAATGTTACTGTGTCTCAATGTGTAACTAACAATGTTATTGTGTCTCAATGTGTAACTAACAATGTTATTGTGTCTCAATGTGTAACTAACAATGTTACTGTGTCTCAATGTGTAACTAACAATGTTATTGTGTCTCAATGTGTAACTAACAATGTTATTGTGTCTCAATGTGTAACTAACAATGTTACTGTGTCTCAATGTGTAACTAACAATGTTATTGTGTCTCAATGTGTAACTAACAATGTTATTGTAACTAACAATGTTATTGTGTCTCAATGTGTAACTAACAATGTTACTGTGTCTCAATGTGTAACTAACAATGTTATTGTGTCTCAATGTGTAACTAACAATGTTATTGTGTCTCAATGTGTAACTAACAATGTTACTGTGTCTCAATGTGTAACTAACAATGTTATTGTGTCTCAATGTGTAACTAACAATGTTATTGTGTCTCAATGTGTAACTAACAATGTTACTGTGTGTCAATGTGTCACTAACAATGTTACTGCGTCTCACTAAGGGAAGGAAGAGATTCTATGAGCTGCAGCGGGTGACCATGTTGCTGCATTTCCTTTACAGGTGGCCATTCCAGTGGTGTCATTACGGCTGGTGAAGAAGCACAGGACGGCAGGCCTGGTACCTAACGGGTTGGCCATCACCGTGGACACCAGCCAGAAGGTACGCTACAGAACACAACAGTGTAGTACAATGCAATAAGGCTATACCACTCACAGACAGTTAATACAGCATACAGATAGCAGACAGCTAGCATACTGTAGGTGCTTATCTGCAGACACCAAAGTGGTAGGGAGGTTGTTTCAGGGCCAGTCCTGTTTGACTTTAACTTATCTTAGTCTTGCCAAACAAGGGAAAGCAAAGATGTAGCATTGCATAATGCAAACAGTCAGGCTGACAACCAGGCTACCAACAAGGTAGTTAGGCTAACAACCAGGTAGGCAGGATATCAACCAGATAGCCAAGCAAACAACCAGGAAGCTTAGGCTAACAACCAGGAAGCTTAGGCTAACAACCAGGAAGCTTAGGCTAACAACCAGGTAGGCAGGCTAACAACCAGGAAGCAATGCTAACAACCAGGAAGCAAGGCTAACAACCAGGTAGGCAGGCTAACAAGGAAGCTAGACTAACAACCAGGTAGCCAGGCTAACAACCAGGTAGCCGGGCTAACAACCAGGTAGCCGGGCTAACAACAAGGCTAACAACCAGATCATCAGATAGTCAGCCTAATGAAGCTAACAGCCACACTCAACAACATGAAATAGCGTGTTTGAGAACACCTGAACCAAACAGAATGTAACCTAGTCAGCACACGCGGTAGCACACGCGGCGGGTTAATGTCAGTCACAACTTCAAATGAAGCAATCCTCCCAGAGGTCCAAAGGTAGAGGATCCACGCTGACTTTTTCAGTCTGAGGAAAGTCTGCTAGCGCAGCCACACAGCTCACATACTGTATGCTGTACCATACTGTGGTGCTCAACAGACACTGTTTTGAGTTGAGAACATACCACATCAGGGTAAAGGTCAAATGTCAGATCCACGTTGACCTTCCAGTTCTTCAGAGGTGTTTGAGTAGTCTCCTTGTAAAGGAATGAACAAGGATCAGGCTGTTAGTGTTTCATTTGGAGTGTTAACCCATTGAGTCACACCACGACGCTGGTGAGATTTGGACTTCTAAACGCCCTTTAAACATTGTGTGTTTGAGCTTCAGACAGTTTTTTTTATGGCCAATCCGTGTCTGAAATAGCAGTACACCATTTACGGCGATGCGGCCTCTGCAGAAGTCAGGGCTTTCATACTTCTTGTGCTTTGTGGTGCTGTCATACTGCATCCAATAAATTGGTCCGAACCGCACCACTCGTAGTGATTCAGGGATAATCTCTATAGTCATCCAGCTAATTTACGAGCAACTGGCTAAATGAAAATACAAGATCTTATCTCTACTGAGATGTTGGAGTCTGTTTCCCGGTGCTTGACATAGGAGCTCAGCCAAAATAACATGAAGTACAAAGGCTGCATCTCCATCACGAATCTCTCCATTCTCTCCCCCCCAGCAAAATTAGTCTACATTTAAGGCTATTGTTTGTTTGTGTATTTCACACTACGTTGAAGTAAAAATGCTTGTATGGATGTCAACCCCAATACATGTTCATGTCATCAATCAACTGCATTACAGGTAAAAACGACTTTGACAACAACCTCTGATTTTTGTATGCTAGCTATGCTGCCAGTTTATACGATATAGCATTTAACAGTCCCTTCTAAACCTGAAAAGGAAAAACTTCTAAATGTTATGCAATGAAAACAGCCAAATATATCCAAATCGTGTTTTTAGTGACAATATTGTGGGCCTGTTACAATACATCGATCATGACGGATTTGATAAATATCCACATTGTTAGATCAGATTTGTTGAATGTGTACCAATGCAGGTTCCTTCTATTCCCCACAGTCTTCATTCCATTGACCTCTTTACTGCATCAATCCCCATTACCTCCCCGATCTCTTTCCAGAAGTTCAAACAAATGTTTGTGTCTTAGAAATCCCTACACGAGGTATCATAAAGATGTATTTTATTAGTGAACCTGTTCTGATAGCCTGTCGTCAAAGTTCTCCATGTTTGTTGTCAAGTTTGTGTTTATACAGGATGTAACGCCCCATTTGCCGTCAACCAAAGTTTGGGAGGCACATAGCTTTTCCATTCAGAGCTCGATTTGGCCTCCGGAGACTCCTGTGGCGGACCAGGCGCAGTGCACGCTAATCAGGTCGCACGGTGTTTCCTCCGACACATTGGTGCGGCTGGCTTCAGAGTTGGATGCACACTGTGTTAAGAAGCAGTGCGGCTTAGTTGGGTTGTGTTTCGGAGGACGCATGGCTTTCGACCTTCATCACTACCGAGCCCGTACGGGAGTTGTAGCGATGAGACAAGATAGTAACTACTAACAATTGGATACCACGAAATGGGGGTAACATTTAAAAATGTAAATTTAAAAAAGCTAGAATTCTTGAGTAAAACTATACTAAATATATTCACATCACCAAATAATTGACTAAAACACACAGATTTGCAATGAAGGTCTACAGTAGCCTCAACAGAACTCTGTAGGCTAACACCATGGTGTCGCCGGAGGAAAGCGAGCTTCCGTCCTCCTCTGGGTACATTGAGTTCAAAACCTAGGAAACTCATGTTCTCAGTCCCTTCCATAGACTTCCATAGTAATTATGACAACTTCTGGAGGACGTCAGAGCTCTTGTCCAACTAATCAAAGGATCAGAGAATGAATATAGTACTAAAAGCATAAGCTACAGTGAATAAAATGTGCTGAGTAGTTGACTCAAATAGAGAGAAAGACAATAGTTGAAATTTTTTTAACAAATACATTTCTTCAAAAATGTATGAACAGTATAAGAGAGAGGGAGAGAACAAGATAGAGCTTGCTACATTATATTTTGTTCTATTTTTTTCACTTAGCTAGCTAGCCTACTCAAATACCGGCTCAAACAGAGAGAGATGCTATGTTAGCTAGCTGACTATGGCTATCCAACACTCTTCCAAGTCAAGGTAAACATTTGGATTTATGAATTCATTGCCACCAGGGCCTGCCGGTGTAACTGCTAAACTGCTTTCTGACTGTACACTGTACTGCATGATTGTAGTGGGTTTACTAAAGTGGTAGTTATATTTGCTATGTTGTATGATGTTATCTAATATGATGACAACGATGTAGGCTGTGTGTAGTGGTTAGCGATCATGATATGAAGGTTTGGCTTGGAAAGGTTTTTTAGCCTGGTCAGAAACAGCTGATGTGTTGTGCACTGAAGTCCACAAGCGAAGTAAAAATATGAGAGAGGAGGAGAGCATGTAGATGCGAGAAGGAATTACAATGAGCAAAGTGATCGTGCTGTTTGTATGTGGCTGCTATGAAAGTGAACTGTGTTTGTGTGTGATCAGGGGTGTATTCATTCCACCGATTCTGTTGGAAAACGAACGAAACGAGGATAAACATACCTGAATTTGTCCGATAGTTTCTATCGTTTGCAACTGTTGGACTAATGATTACACCGTAGATCAGCTTGATGTGTCATGCATGCGCCCGCTCCCCCTCTCTGGCGCTCAAGGGCACCAGGCAGCCCATCATTACGTACATCTGTCACCATCATTATGCGCATAGGTGCAATGTTGGACTCACCAGGACTACATTACTTTGTTGATTGCCCCTCTATATCTGTCTGCTCCTCAGTTTGTTCCCCGTGTCAGCATTGATGTTTTCTCCTGTCCAGACGCTGTCCTTGTTTGTTTCTTGTCTGTTATCCATTAAATGTTCACTCCCTGTACTTGCTTCTCGTCTCCCAGCATTGGTCCTTACGAGATGAAGGCAAGAGTGTGCAAGGCGGTATTGAATGTGTCACTGTCTTTCACCTTGATTACAAAAAATATATATTTCAACGTGTGCTCCTACGTTGTAAACTTTAATTCAAAGCTATAGCAACCTCATGATGGGTATAGGGAACATTGAGTATCATGTAGTAGCCTAAATATATCCATGTTACATTGAACTGGGTGAATGGAATATGAATGACAGTCAGACAATGTGCCTTAATAGAAATAAGGCCATGCTCATAAGATAAATTATTTTATTTTTAAATTTTACCTTAATTTTACTAGGCAAGTCAGTTAAGAACAAATTCTTATTTTCAATGACGGCCTAGGAACAGTGGGTTAACTGCCTGTTTAGGAGCAGAACGACTTTGTACCTTGTCAGCTCGGGGATTTGAACTTGCAACCTTCCGGTTACTAGTCCAACGCTCTAACCACGAGGCTACCCTGCCGCCCCGATTGTCCTCCCTCGTCTTAAACGGAACCGACCGCCACTTGTCGGAGCCTCCGAAACGGAATTCCCAGATCAAGCATAAATAGGCTTGTACAGGACTAAGCTGGAGTCGAGTCTCGTTACAAAAACATCTGTAGTGTCTGAATGGTTTGAGTTACAAACTAATGAAAACTATCTATGAAAAGCTGAGACCCCCACGACCACACGCGTGTTGCTCTATGACACTCACAAGCTACACAAGAGTCGTTTAAGGGGTTCTTCTACATAGACGATCATATGAAATCCCAGGAAATAGTGTCTATAATACTGTAATAAGCTCACATAGTTGCTGTCACAAACTCCACACAGTTGTCACTGCCTAGTTGGATATTAATTCACCACTGAGCAAACCATTTCTGTACTTACAGCATCCATATAAATTCATTTTGATCAGGTTCTTGCTTTGTCAGACCTTGTTTTCGTATTGACCTTTGTCAATACAACTCGTGAATGCAACTGTTTGTCAAATTGTTACTTGTAGCCCTGGTTGTCTAGAAAATAAAATGGTAAACCACTTCATTGTGAGGCTAAATATAAGGGCTGGGCATGCATTGCTGGAGTTCCAGACTGATAGGGTTAACTCAATAGTCTGGTCTTGTTCTGGGTCAAACACCTTTATGGGGTTTTATGGACTTTAGTGACAACAGCTAAAGCTCCTGGCTGCCAGCTGGCTTTGCTTTGTCTGATTGAGAGACTTGGGTAAATGAATGGGTAACACTTACTATATACACAGTCTTTTATCTATCACAGCTGGATTTGCTGATGCTACTTAGTCAGTCCATGTCATAAAGGTGTCAGTTGGCAAGTGAGAAATCAAACTTGGTTGGTAACTTGTGCATCTTCTTTAGTAGAGTTCAAGTTCTAGACAACTTAAGTTCTGGACTACGATAGAACTTAAGCTCTGGACTACTATATAGCTTAGGTTCTAGACTACGATAGAACTTAAGCTCTGGACTACTATATAGCTTAGTGTTATGCACGCCTCTATGAAGAGGGAACGCAACACCCTGCTACAACTCAACTCTCCGTGAAGTGAAAAAGGTATGGACTGTAGGTGTGAGTAAGGATGACAACAGGCAGAATGTGGTACCGTTTACAAGGACTTTATTCCTTTACACGGTAATATGGGGAAAAGGGGCTTGACGGAACCAAAGCAAAGAAAGTAAATCTCAAAGCCCCCCCCCCCCCTCTCCTATCTTACCTGCCTAACCAATACTTACCTAATATAGCACCACCTGGTGCCCTAACCAAAATACAGGGGGTGGTCCGCCCAGGTCTTACCTATTGTGCCTAGACAATGAATATACTACGGGTATATGTATGCCCGCGGGCCTCTTGCCTAAGCACTCCCTAGGTGCCTTCCCCTTCCCCCCTGGGAACAAATAAGTTCTCAAACAAACAAAGGACATCAAATAAGCTCTATCTGAGCAACAAACTCACTGAACATACCAACTGCTACCAACAACTAACATAGTAAATTATCCACAGCCATCAGCCTCCTCTCTCAGCAATGATTCTCTATCACATTCAATCTCTCTGCAATGACCTCACAGCAATGATCCCCAGCAATAAAAATCTCTCCTGAACAGAACACTGGCTTTTATATAGCTTCAGAATGAATGTATAACTGGAGACAGCTGCGTCTTGACGAGGGGGCGGGGTCAGCTCTCCAATTAGCCATGGAGTCGACCAATCAGCTGCTTGAGGGATTTCAGGAAGCCATTTCCTGAAATAAACACATGCAAATACACAAACTACAACACATAAACTGGGGAACGTAACACTTAGGTTCTAGACTACAATATAATTTAAGTTCTAGACTACTGTAGAGTTTAAGTTCTAGACTACGATAGAACTTAAGTTCTAGACTACGATAGAACTTAAGCTCTGGACTACTATAGAACTTAAGTTCTAGACTACTATAGAGCTTAAGTTCTAGACTACTATAGAGCTTAAATTCTAGACTACTATAGAGCTTAAGTTCTAGACTACTATAGAGCTTAAGTTCTATACTACTATAGAGCTTAAGTTCTAGACTACTATAGATCTTGAGTTCTAGACTACTATAGATCTTAAGTTCTAGACTACTATAGATCTTAAGTTCTAGACTACAATAGATCTTAAGTTCTAGACTACTATAGATCTTAAGTTCTAGACTACTATAGAGCTTAAGTTCTAGACTACTATAGATCTTAAGTTCTAGACTACTATAGTTTGTGTTGTTTTTTTAGTGTCTTGTTCTGTGTTGCAGTATGTGTTTGTGTCCTTGCTGTCTCGAGACAGTGTCTACGACATCCTCAGGAGGATCTGCACACACCTTCAGGTGAGAAATAACCTCCTCACGGTCCACAAGGCTCAAGGTTGTGGGTTCAATTCCCATGTGGGCCACTTTGTAGGAAAGTGTCTGCTACACTAGAAATGTTTTGCAATACAGCTCTATGACGAGATACCATTGTTATGGGTCTGAATTAATAACTGCTATAGCCTACCACCATCTGAATGGTTATGGGTCTGAATTAACAACTGCTATAGTCTACCACCATCTGAATGGTTATGGGTCTGAAGGGTTATGGGTCTGAATTAATAACTGCTATAGCCTACCACCATCTGAATGGTTATGGGTCTGAATTAATAACTGCTATAGCCTACCACCATCTGAATGGTTATGGGTCTGAAGGGTTATGGGTCTGAATTAATAACTGCTATAGCCTACCACCATCTGAAGGGTTATGGGTCTGAATTAATAACTGCTATAGCCTACCACCATCTGAATGGTTATGGGTCTGAATTAAAAACTGCTATAGTCTACCACCATCTGAATGGTTATGGATCTGAATGGTTATGGGTCTGAATTAAAAACTGCTATAGCCTACCACCATCTGAATGGTTATGGGTCTGAATTAAAAACTGCTATAGCCTACCACCATCTGAATGGTTATGGGTCTGAATTAATAACTGCTATAGCCTACCACCATCTGAATGGTTATTGGTCTGAATTAATAACTGCTATAGCCTACCACCATCTGAATGGTTATGGGTCTGAATTAATAACTGCTATAGTCTACCACCATCTGAATGGTTATGGGTCTGAATGGTTATGGGTCTGAATTAATAACTGTTATAGCCTACCACCATCTGAATGGTTATGGGTCTGAATTAATAACTGCTATAGCCTACCACCATCTGAATGGTTATGGGTCTGAATGGTTATGGGTCTGAATTAATAACTGCTATAGCCTACCACCATCTGAATGGTTATGGGTCTGAATGGTTATGGGTCTGAATTAATAACTGCTATAGCCTACCACCATCTGAATGGTTATGGGTCTGAATTAATAACTGCTATAGTCTACCACCATCTGAATGGTTATGGGTCTGAATTAATAACTGTTATAGCCTACCACCATCTGAATGGTTATGGGTCTGAATTAATAACTGCTATAGCCTACCACCATCTGAATGGTTATGGGTCTGAATTAATAACTGCTATAGCCTACCACCATCTGAATGGTTATGGGTCTGAATGGTTATGGGTCTGAATTAATAACTGCTATAGCCTACCACCATCTGAATGGTTATGGGTCTGAATGGTTATGGGTCTGAATTAATAACTGCTATAGTCTACCACCATCTGAATGGTTATGGGTGAATGGTTATGGGTCTGAATTAATAACTGCTATAGTCTACCACCATCTGAATGGTTATGGGTCTGAATGGTTATGGGTCTGAATTAATAACTGCTATAGTCTACCACCATCTGAATGGTTATGGGTCTGAATTAATAACTGCTATAGCCTACCACCATCTGAATGGTTATGGGTCTGAATCTGAATTAATAACTGCTATAGTCTACCACCATCTGAATGGTTATGGGTCTGAATTAATAACTGCTATAGTCTACCACCATCTGAATGGTTATGGGTCTGAATTAATAACTGCTATAGTCTACCACCATCTGAATGGTTATGGGTCTGAATTAATAACTGCTATAGCCTACCACCATCTGAATGGTTATGGGTCTGAATTAATAACTGCTATAGTCTACCACCATCTGAATGGTTATGGGTCTGAATGGTTATGGGTCTGAATTAATAACTGCTATAGTCTACCACCATCTGAATGGTTATGGGTCTGAATTAATAACTGCTATAGCCTACCACCATCTGAATGGTTATGGGTCTGAATTAATAACTGCTATAGTCTACCACCATCTGAATGGTTATGGGTCTGAATTAATAACTGCTATAGCCTACCACCATCTGAATGGTTATGGGTCTGAATGGTTATGGGTCTGAATTAATAACTGCTATAGCCTACCACCATCTGAATGGTTATGGGTCTGAATTAATAACTGCTATAGTCTTCCATCTGAATGGTTATGGGTCTGAATTAATAACTGCTATAGCCTACCACCATCTGAATGGTTATGGGTCTGAATTAATAACTGCTATAGTCTACCACCATCTGAATGGTTATGGGTCTGAATTAATAACTGCTATAGTCTACCACCATCTGAATGGTTATGGGTCTGAATGGTTATGGGTCTGAATTAAAAACTGCTATAGTCTACCACCATCTGAATGGTTATGGTTAATGGGGGTCTGAATTAATAACTGCTATAGCCTACCACCATCTGAATGGTTATGGGTCTAATGGTTATGGGTCTGAATTAATAACTGCTATAGCCTACCACCATCTGAATGGTTATGGGTCTGAATTAATAACTGCTATAGCCTACCACCATCTGAATGGTTATGGGTCTGAATTAATAACTGCTATAGCCTACCACCATCTGAATGGTTATGGGTCTGAATTAATAACTGCTATAGCCTACCACCATCTGAATGGTTATTGGTCTGAATTAATAACTGCTATAGCCTACCACCATCTGAATGGTTATGGGTCTGAATTAATAACTGCTATAGTCTACCACCATCTGAATGGTTATGGGTCTGAATTAATAACTGCTATAGTCTACCACCATCTGAATGGTTATGGGTCTGAATTAATAACTGCTATAGCCTACCACCATCTGAATGGTTATGGGTCTGAATTAATAACTGCTATAGTCTACCACCATCTGAATGGTTATGGGTCTGAATGGTTATGGGTCTGAATTAATAACTGCTATAGTCTACCACCATCTGAATGGTTATGGGTCTGAATTAATAACTGCTATAGCCTACCACCATCTGAATGGTTATGGGTCTGAATTAATAACTGCTATAGCCTACCACCATCTGAATGGTTATGGGTCTGAATTAATAACTGCTATAGCCTACCACCATCTGAATGGTTATGGGTCTGAAGGGTTATGGGTCTGAATTAATAACTGCTATAGCCTACCACCATCTGAATGGTTATGGGTCTGAATTAATAACTGCTATAGCCTACCACCATCTGAATGGTTATGGGTCTGAATGGTTATGGGTCTGAATTAATAACTGCTATAGCCTACCACCATCTGAATGGTGGTACATTAAGTGTAGTTACAGTGTACCTTATTTTCCTCCATAGGTGAATGGGAAGAAAAGCCTTAGCCTGAAGCAGTACTTGGAGGAGCCTAGCTCACTATCTATGGTAAGCCCAGCCACTACTCTACTCTACTCTACACTACTATACACTACTATAGTCTACACTACTCAACACTACTCTACACTACTATACTCTACACTACTATACTATAGTCTACACTACTCTACCCTACTCTACTCTACACTACTATAGTCTACACTATTATACACTACTATACTCTGCACTACTATACTATAGTCTACACTACTCTACACTACTCTACTCCACACTACTATAGTCTACACTACTCTACCCTACTCTACTCTACTATAGTCTACACTACTATACACTACTCTACACTACTATACTATAGTCTACACTACTCTACACTACTTTACACTACTCTACACTACTATACTGTAGTCTACACTACTCTACACTACTTTACACTACTCCACACTACTATACTATCAGACTACTGTTTTACCATGTAGCGGTGTAGCTAACTACTGGAACCACACACTACTGTTTACCATGTAGTGGTGTAGCTAACTACACACTACTGTTTTACCATGTAGCGGTGTAGCTAACTACTGGAACTACACACTACTGTTTTACCGTAATAGCGGTGTAGCTAACTACACACTACTGTTTTACCGTGTAGCGGTGTAGCTAACTACACACTACTGTTTTACCGTGTAGCGGTGTAGCTAACGACTGGAACTACACACTATTGTTTACCATGTAGCTAACTACTGGAACTACACACTATTGTTTTACCATGTAGCGGTGTAGCTAACTACTGTAACTACACACTACTGTTTTACCATGTAGCGGTGTAGCTAACGACTGGAACTACACACTACTGTTTACCATGTAGTGGTGTAGCTAACTACTGGAACCACACACTACTGTTTTACCGTGTAGCGGTGTAGCTAACTACACACTACTGTTTTACCATGTAGTGGTGTAGCTAACTACTGGAACCACACACTACTGTTTTACCGTGTAGCGGTGTAGCTAACTACACACTACTGTTTTACCATGTAGCGGTGTAGCTAACTACTGTAACTACACACTACTGTTTTACCGTGTAGTGGTGTAGCTAACTACTGGAGCTACACACTACTGTTTTACCGTGTAGCGGTGTAGCTAACTACACACTACTGTTTTACCATGTAGCGGTGTAGCTAACTACTGTAACTACACACTACTGTTTTACCGTGTAGTGGTGTAGCTAACTACTGGAGCTACACACTACTGTTTTACCATGTAGCGGTGTAGCTAACTACTGTAACTACACACTACTGTTTTACCGTGTAGCGGTGTAGCTAACTACACACTACTGTTTTACCATGTAGCGGTGTAGCTAACTACTGTAACTACACACTACTGTTTTACCGTGTAGCGGTGTAGCTATCTACTGTAAATACACACTACTGTTTTACCGTGTAGCGGTGTAGCTAACTACTGGAACTACACACTACTGTTTTACCGTGTAGCGGTGTAGCTAACTACTGTAACTACACACTACTGTTTTACCGTGTAGCGGTGTAGCTAACTACTGTAACTACACACTACTGTTTTACCATGTAGCGGTGTAGCTAATGACTGGAACTACACACTACTGTTTTACCATGTAGCGGTGTAGCTAACTACTGGAACTACACACTACTGTTTTACCATGTAGCGGTGTAGCTAACGACTGGAACTACACACTACTGTTTTACCATGTAGCGGTGTAGCTAACTACTGGAACTACACACTACTGTTTTACCATGTAGCGGTGTAGCTAACGACTGGAACTACACACTACTGTTTTACCATGTAGCGGTGTAGCTAACGACTGGAACTACACACTACTGTTTTACCATGTAGCGGTGTAGCTAACGACTGTTTGGTTTTACCAAAATATAGAAATATTTATTTTTACATTTACATTACATTTAAGTCATTTAGCAGACGCTCTTATCCAGAGCGACTTACAAATTGGTGCATTCACCTTATGACATCCAGTGGAACAGTCACTTTACAATAGTGCATCTAAATCTTAAAGGGGGGTGAGAAGGATTACTTATCCTATCCTAGGTATTCCTTAAAGAGGTGGGGTTTCAGGTGTCTCCGGAAGGTGGTGATTGACTCCGCTGTCCTGGCTTCGTGAGGGAGTTTGTTCCACCATTGGGGGGCCAGAGCAGCGAACAGTTTTGACTGGGCTGAGCGGGAACTGTACTTCCTCAGTGGTAGGGAGGCGAGCAGGCCAGAGGTGGATGAACGCAGTGCCCTTGTTTGGGTGTAGGGCCTGATCAGAGCCTGGAGGTACTGAGGTGCCGTTCCCCTCACAGCTCCGTAGGCAAGCACCATGGTCTTGTAGCGGATGCGAGCTTCAACTGGAAGCCAGTGGAGAGAGCGGAGGAGCGGGGTGACGTGAGAGAACTTGGGAAGGTTGAACACCAGACGGGCTGCGGCGTTCTGGATGAGTTGTAGGGGTTTAATGGCACAGGCAGGGAGCCCAGCCAACAGCGAGTTGCAGTAGTCCAGACGGGAGATGACAAGTGCCTGGATTAGGACCTGCGCCGCTTCCTGTGTGAGGCAGGGTCGTACTCTGCGGATGTTGTAGAGCATGAACCTACAGGAACGGGCCACCGCCTTGATGTTAGTTGAGAACGACAGGGTGTTGTCCAGGATCACGCCAAGGTTCTTAGCGCTCTGGGAGGAGGACACAGTGGAGTTGTCAACCGTGATGGCGAGATCATGGAACGGGCAGTCCTTCCCTGGGAGGAAGAGCAGCTCCGTCTTGCCGAGGTTCAGCTTGAGGTGGTGATCCGTCATCCACACTGATATGTCTGCCAGACATGCAGAGATGCGATTCGCCACCTGGTCATCAGAAGGGGGAAAGGAGAAGATTAATTGTGTGTCGTCTGCATAGCAATGATAGGAGAGACCATGTGAGGTTATGACAGAGCCAAGTGACTTGGTGTATAGCGAGAATAGGAGAGGGCCTAGAACAGAGCCCTGTTTTTTGCATCAGACATTCCTAATTCTGACTTGAAACATAGTTTTCGTGTTTAATAGGCTACATTTCACATTCTGTTAACACCTGACCACAGAGTGATGGTTTTTTCACTAAGTAGTTTGGATGTAGTGAACTGATTTCTCTTGAGGGTAGATTTTGTTCAGGAAACTATATTTTTCTTAAGGGTAGATTTAGTGTAGCTTAATTTCTTCTCGTGAAAAAGTAAATGGTCGTTTGGTAAACTATGATTTCAGTGTAGCTTCCCCAACAGTGCCTAAACTTTCTTAAAGTTACCTTACCCTCTTCAGCCAACTTAATTTCCTCTCCTCCTTAAGCTCTCCCCTCTTCCCCTTTCTCCTCCTCTCCTCCCCTCATTCAGGATGAGTTCCCCGTGGTCAATGACTTCCCTCCGGTGTTGAAGTGGAGGAGGAAGCCGTCCATTCCATCCGTGTCCTCCTCTCTCCCGGATCTCCTTGGTAACTCCACCAGAAGTCGGCGTGCAGTGGACATCCCCTACCTACCTACGGAGGTTCCCCTGACATTAAAGGGTAAGATCAGTGGACATCCCCTACCTACCGACGGAGGTTCCCCTGACATTAAAGGGTAAGATCAGTGGACATCCCCTACCTACCTACGGAGGTTCCCCTGACATTAAAGGGTAAGATCAGTGGACATCACCTACCTACCTACGGAGGTTCCCCTGACATTAAAGGGTAAGATCAGAGGACATCCCCTACCTACCTACGGAGGTTCCCCTGACATTAAAGGGTAAGATCAGAGGACATCCCCTACCTACCTACGGAGGTTCCACTGACATTAAAGGGTAAGATCAGTGGACATCACCTACCTACCTTGGGTTATTGATACAGTGTTATTTGGGATTGGATTTGGGTTATTGATACAGTGTTATTTGGGATTGGATTTGGGTTATTGATACAGTGTTATTTGGGATTGGATTTGGGTTATTGATACAGTGTTATTTGGGATTGGATTTGGGTTATTGATACAGTGTTATTTGGGATTGGATTTGGGTTATTGATACAGTGTTATTTGGGATTGGATTTGGGTTATTGATACAGTGTTATTTGGGATTGGATTTGGGTTATTGATACAGTGTTATTTGGGATTGGATTTGGGTTATTGATACAGTGTTATTTGGGATTGGATTTGGGTTATTGATAGTGTTATTTGGGATTGGATTTGGGTTATTGATAGTGTTATTTGGGATTGGATTTGGGTTATTGATACAGTGTTATTTGGGATTGGATTTGGGTTATTGATAGTGTTATTTGGGATTGGATTTGGGTTATTGATAGTGTTATTTGTGTTGTTCATTGGATTCATTCTGGCATTTTTAGATTGGTTGATTTTATGTTTTTTTGTTACTGTTAGGAGACAGTAACACAAGCATTTTGCTTCACCCTATAACATGTGCTGTGCTGTGTTGTGTGCAGAGCGGAGTCTGGAGACAGGGAAGATCCTCCTGACAGAGCCAGTACCAGAACTGGGCCACATGGAGTACCAACTGCTCAAGTTCTTCATCCTGCTGTGAGTACTGGGCGGACTAACCTGACCTGTTTGTACTCTGGTGGAATGTTTTCCCAAACTCGCTCCTGGTGACCCCAAGAAAGACTGATTCAAATAATCAACGTTTTATTTATTTTTTATCTTTATTTAACTCGGCAAGTCAGTTAATAAGAACAAAATCTCATTTTCAATGATGGCCTAGGAACAGTGGGTTAACTGCCTGTTCAGGGGCAGAAAGACAGATTTGTACCTTGTCCGCTTGGGGGTTTGAACGTGCAACCTTCCGGTTGCTAGTCCAGCACTCTAAACACTAGGCTATCCCACGCCCCACTAATGATTAGTTTGTTATTTGAATCAGCTGTGTAGTGTTTGGGCAACAAAAACTAAACGTGCAACACTTAGGATCCCCGAGACAGAGATGGAAAACACTGGGCTACGGCATCTCTCATTGTATTATACACTTACTGTCATACTGCCACCTGCTGGTTGTAGTTATTATTGCACATTCATATTACACTTACCTATTACATATCAACCAAATGGATCATTGGATCATTGGTGGAGTGTAGGTCTACTGTGTCTACTGTGGATACCAATACCCCTGTGGCCCTCCCAGGCCCATGTTGGCCACGCTTAAGAACATATATTGTAGATTCATAATATTACATGATACCCTCTAAACTTATTCCACCACTTGGCGAAAATCAGTTTAATCTGATGCTGTTAATAGTATATATTTGTTTGAAAATATTTTGAAGTACCTCCACTGACCCCACTTTGAGAACCCCTGTGGTAAACAATGTGGTCATTGTGCGACGTGTGTCTGTCTCCTTCAGTATCGTCCTGCTCGTCCTGTCCTCCTGCTACCTGGCCTTCCGTGTGTGTTGTCTAGAGCAGCAGCTGTCCTTCCTCAACACACATCCCACAATGCCCATGAGAGAGAGGTGAGTGACACACACACACACACACACAAGAGAGAGGTAAGTGTACATCTTCAATCTCTCACACATATACACACTTCTCATTTTTGACCCATGAATGTCACCTTTCTCTCCCAGTTCCTTTGAGCTAATTTCCCATCTCACACAGGGCTGAATGTTTGAGCTAATTTCCCATCTCAACACAGGGCTGGATGTTTGAGCTAATTTCCCATCTCAACACAGGGCTGGATGTTTGAGCTAATTTCCCATCTCAACACAGGGCTGAATGCTTTGAGCTAATTTCCCATCTCAACACAGGGCTGGATGTTTGAGCTAATTTCCCATCTCAACACAGGGCTGGATGTTTGAGCTAATTTCCCATCTCAACACAGGGCTGAATGCTTTGAGCTAATTTCCCATCTCAACACAGGGCTGGATGTTTGAGCTAATTTCCCATCTCAACACAGGGCTGGATGTTTGAGCTAATTTCCCATCTCAACACAGGGCTGGATGTTTGAGCTAATTTCCCATCTCAACACAGGGCTGGATGTTTGAGCTAATTTCCCATCTCAACACAGGGCTGGATGTTTGAGCTAATTTCCCATCTCAACACAGGGCTGAATGCTTTGAGCTAATTTCCCATCTCAACACAGGGCTGGATGTTTGAGCTAATTTCCCATCTCAACACAGGGCTGGATGTTTGAGCTAATTTCCCATCTCAACACAGGGCTGAATGTTTGAGCTAATTTCCCATCTCAACACAGGGCTGAATGCTTTGAGCTAATTTCCCATCTCAACACAGGGCTGAATGCTTTGAGCTAATTTCCCATCTCAACACAGGGCTGAATGCTTTGAGCTAATTTCCCATCTCAACACAGGGCTGAATGCTTTGAGCTAATTTCCCATCTCAACACAGGCTGAATGCTTTGAGCTAATTTCCCATCTCAACACAGGGCTGGATGTTTGAGCTAATTTCCCATCTCAACACAGGGCTGAATGCTTTGAGCTAATTTCCCATCTCAACACAGGGCTGAATGCTTTGAGCTAATTTCCCATCTCAACACAGGGCTGAATGCTTTGAGATAATTTCCCATCTCAACACAGGGCTGAATGCTTTGAGCTAATTTCCCATCTCAACACAGGCTGAATGCTTTGAGCTAATTTCCCATCTCAACACAGGGCTGGATGTTTGAGCTAATTTCCCATCTCAACACAGGGCTGAATGCTTTGAGCTAATTTCCCATCTCAACACAGGGCTGAATGCTTTGAGCTAATTTCCCATCTCAACACAGGGCTGAATGCTTTGAGATAATTTCCCATCTCAACACAGGGCTGAATGCTTTGAGCTAATTTCCCATCTCAACACAGGGCTGAATGTTTGCTGTATTAGTCATATTTCATTAGATAAAACATTGCTTCCCCACTTCGAGAGGAGATATTGTTGTTTCTTTGCCAACGCTTGTCTCTTCCCAGGTAACACTTGCTGCATGCTGCGTCAACATTGGACAGATGGTCTGTCAGTCACGGAGGTTCTCCTGGCGATTGGGCAAACAGAGACTCTGTTTGTTTACCTGTTCACTCTGTCCCACCCTGTAGGTGTGGAGAAGTGCCCTGCTGGTTCAATGAAAAGACAATGACTTGAGAAAATCCAAGACCTGAAGCCAAAACTGCAGTTAAATAGACCGTCCAATAGGGGGTGCCAGAGAGACAAGAATCCTCTTGTCGTTCCCTAGAAAGACTATGGACTGCAGACAGATGGAGGAGGATTGGAAGAAGACGACTACAGAGGAGTTGTCAATGGGACAGAGCCAACAGAGTTCACCTGACCTTTGACCTCAATGTCCTTGTTTTACTCGGATTCTGCCAAGGAACTTTACAATACCAGTCAACTGATCAGACACTTCCGCGTCCAGGATTTTAGAGACAGAGCCTGTTGTCAGACACACGGAGCCTGTTGTCAGACACACGGAGCCTGTTGTCAGACACACGGAGCCTGTTGTCAGACACACGGAGCCTGTTGTCAGACACACGGAGCCTTTTTCAACAGGAATAGACTGTACCCAGTAGGAGAGTTGCTACAAGAGAGACTGAATAAAGATTGAATATAAGAAGGCAGTCCGATCAGGAACTCAACCTGACCTGGTCAACCATTTCCAACCGTAGCCCACCTTGCAATGTTTACTGTGCATGGTCACCGAGACATAACCGTTCCTGTAATACTAAAGAAAAATATTAACTATTTCAATGGACACTATTATCAGAGGTTTAACATTTCTGTCAGAATTTGAAGATGCTGTGCTCGAGTCTTGTCATGCCAACTGAAAACATGCTACTGTGTGTGTCAGGTGAGGTTGTGAAAGTGTGTGTGTGTGTGCGTGCGTGTTGTATGTGTGTGTGTTTGAGTGTATTAACCATTGTTTGTGTGACTTAACAAGTGGCTAGGACTGTCTCAAGGTAGTCGGTAGCTTCTCCATGTCATGTAATAATAGATATTGACAGAATTGTAAAGCCATTGTCTGTGAATCTGTGTTGGATGGAACTTTGGACGTGAACGGAGAGAAAGTGGTGAAAGTATTGAGAGAGAGAGTTTGAGTTTTTATAAAACCTTTATTTTTACTCAAGTGATAACATAAATAATGACACACTGCCTTTTCAGAAATGAAACAACAAATGTAATTCCTAAACAAAAATAAATACACAACATATACATTCAACTTATTTCATCAGCAAAAAATCATTTCCCCTCCTCTACAAAACAAAGCGCTCCTTCGTAAGCCCACATCTCCTCAACTAATAGGAGATCTTTTACAGCTGAAAAGAACTCAAAATCTACTTTTATTCTTGCTTTCACTAATCCTTTAAAAACACATCTTACATCCTGCCCATATCCCGTTTCTATCTTATGTTTCCTATTCAGAAAAATTGACATCTTAGCTTGTCCTAAAATAAAATGTGACATTTTCTTTTATGTTGTTTACTATATTGAAACTCCAAAATAAAAACAGTGTTATTGAAAAACTCCCCTACAGCTTTGAACAAAGATTCCAGCATTTCCAATAGAGATTTTATCCTCTCACACTCCATAAAACAGTGAAAAATGGTTTCTCTTATATTACAAAAAGGACATCCATCTCTAACATCTGAGTTAATAACAGATACAAAAGCATTAACTGCAATGATGCCATGTAAAACCCTCCATTGCATATCACCAGTACCCTTTTGTAACGGTGGCTTGTACAGTGCTCTCCATGCTGGCTTTACCTTGTCATCAATGCCCAATTTTACCCTCCATGGAGTGTCTTTTCTATTTTTCAATTTATCTTTATTCAACACCTTGACACACCCCTATACAAGTCCTTCCCATTCACCTCATCCAAACCCACCTCCTCCAACCCTCTCAAATCCAGCAATAACGCCTTTCTTTCTGACTCTGGGATATTTGGTGTAATCCCTAGTCTTGGAAATGAGACGTCTTCATCTGGTACCTTCTTCTTGTGGCTACTAAGCATACCCCATTCTTCTGCTGACAGAGCCTTCCTGCAGCTCCCCAGCATTTGTCCAACAATCCTTTCCGACCTCATCCCCAAATGTTCTGCCACCCGTCTTCCATCCATTAAGGCGGGCCCAGCCATGATTTTCCCCTTCACCAGAATCTTGGAGAAATGTGGAACAGCTGCAGTTGTACAATCCAGTCTTGCCCCAGACACCAGAGGTTCCTCCAACAGCCAATGCACTGACTCCGCTGAAGTTCGTCTGGACACCTTCATTATGCTCCACACTCTGAGAAGGCCTCTGTAAAACGGAGGTACTCCCTCCCTAGAAATCGGGCTACTATCAACCAGAAATAAAGCCTTCTTTAAACCTAATCCTCCAACCCGCTGTAATATAAGACCTGCCACCCCTCTCCACACCACATTTTCCGGTCCATAAAGCAACCTTTGAATAAACTGAAACCGGAAAGCAGCAGCCCTACTAGCAAGATGTACAAGACCTTGTCCCCCCTCCTCTTTTGACAAATACACTTTGTGGAACTCAGTGATATTTATCCCAAAAGAAATCCACAATAATTGCCTGTATCTTAGCCAGAAGGCCAGATGGTGGTTCTAAAACTGACAACCGATGCCACAGTGCAGAGGCAATCACATTGTTAACTATAATAGTGCGCCCCCTATATGACATACGAGATGGTAACCAACGCCATCTCCTCATCCTCCCTTCCACCATTTTAACCACCCCACTCCAATTTTTTTCCATAGTCCCCTCATCTCCTAGGTACACTCCAAGATACTTAAAACCTCCCTTACACCATTCTAGCCCCCCTGGCAAAGCCATGATCCCTCCCGACCATTCTCCAATCTGTAAAGCACAACTCTTCCCAATTTACCTTTGCAGAGGATATTCCCCTAAAACGATCAACCATTAGACTCAAGCTATCCACCTCCTCTTGATTTTTCACTAGCACAACTACATCATCAGCATAGGCTGAGAGACGAATAGGAGGAATATCCTCTGAAAGGCACACCCCTGCAATGCGACTTCTAATGCTATTTAGTAGTGGCTCTATAGCAATGGCATATAACATTCCTGACAAAGAACATCCCTGCCTAATACCTCTACACACTTTAAAAGGAGCACTCAAACCACCGTTAACTTTCAATACACTTTCAATGTCACCATATATCACCTTTATCATGGCAATAAAACCAGAGCTGAACCCAAACGCCTCAAACGTGTGCCATAAATATTGATGTTCAACTCGGTCAAATGCCTTTTCCTGATCAATTGAAATTAGACCAGCATCCAACCCAATAGCCCTAGAGACGTCCAAAAAAATCCAGAATCAGAGAAATGTTATCCCCTATCTGCCTGCCAGGAACACAGTAGGACTGATCCGTATGTATGATTTGCCCCATCACCTCCCTCAGCCTGTTGGACAAAGCCTTTGACAATATCTTATAATCAGTGCACAATAAAGCCACCGGCCTCCAGTTCTTCACCTCCCTCAGCCTGTTGGACAAAGCCTTTGACAATATCTTATAATCAGTGCACAATAAAGCCACCAGCCTCCAGTTCTTCACCTCCCTCGGGTCACCCTTTTTGGGCAGTAGGGTGAGGACAGCCCTTCTGCAGGTTATTGGTAGTAACCCTCCGGTTAAACTATCATTAACTACTTCTAACCAATCCTCTCCCAACATAGCCCAAAAAGACTTAAAAAAGTCAACGGGAAGCCCATCAATGCCTGGTGCCCTTCCATTTTCCATGCCTTTTAATGCAGTGTATAAATCCTGCAAAGACAATGGTTGCTCAACCTCAACCTGAGCTTCTGCAGCCACTTTCGGGAGCCCATCAAAGAACTGCTGTGTCACTGTTTTATCCTCTTTGTACTCACACTTGTAGAGCTCAGCATAGAACTCTACTGCCCTCTTTCTAATTTCACTAGGGCTAGTGAGCTCTTGTCCAACAGCTGATTTGAGACAATTAATAATTTTTCTTTGTCCATTCTTTTTCTCTAAACCAAAGAAACATTTGGATGAGGCATCCATTTCAGATATTCCCTGAAACTTACTTCTCACCAATGCCCCCTGTGCTCTGATACCCAGCAGGTCTGCCAATGCAGCTTTTCTCCTCTTGAGGGCCTGAGTATGGCCTCAATCTCCTGTGGTCTCAACCAACGTCATGAGTTCCACTATTTCAAACTCTAGGGCTTTCATTGATCTGGTGATATCCTTGGTGACATTCCTCGTGTATTGATTACAAAATAGTTTAATCTGGATTTTCCCTATATCCCACCACTGTTGAAGGGATACAAAACTGGCCTTTTGAGACCTCCACCTCTCCCAAAAAAACTGAAACAGTTCCTGAAGTGAGCATCACTCAATAAAGTTATATTAAAATGCCAGTATGCGCTTTTGGGTTTTACATGGTTAATGAACACCACCTCTGTTATTAAACAATGATCAGAAAATCCCACTGGGATTATCACACTTGATTTACAGACCTGAGATTGATGCTCAAAAACATAAAACCTATCTAACCTGGCCATAGAGATGATGTTCTCCCTCACATGCGCCCAGGTCTACTGCCTTGTTCCTCCATGTTGACTCCGCCAAATATCACACAGTTCATGTGTTACAATGAGGCGTTTTTAAAAAGTCCTTGAGGCTATATGAGGTTCTTGGTGATTTCTATCTAAATCGCTAACTGTGCAGTTAAAATCCCCAGCAATAAACAAATAATCTTCTTTGTTACATTTCTCAATGGTATTTGATAATGTCTCTAAAAAAATACCCTCTCAACTGTCACCACTGGGGCATATACATTTATCAGACACATAGTGATGTTTTCATACCTTGCTCTAACTTTTAATAACCTCCCCTCAACTATCTCTTCAACCTCATATGACAAAGGCAAAAACCCTTTTGAGAAAAGATAACCACACCCCCACTTTTGAGTTTTTATGTATACACCCACTGTCCCCCCACTCCTGTGCCACATAACTTCATTTTCCAAATTACTATGCGTTTCTTGTAGAAAATGTATGTCACTTCCCTTTCCCCTAATTAACTCATACACCATGGCTCTTTTTTTACCATCTCTTGCCCCATTTACGTTTAAAGAAGAAATCTTAAAACTGCTCATGGATGAAAAAAATATACAGAGGAAGATACAGCCACCACATCTCTTTACAGAGGTAAAACTGCAACTGAACTCTTTCATTTTCTTTAGAATTTACATCACTTATCACTCTCGTGACCACTTTCTTGAGTCTAGCAATTTCAGGGCTTTTCAAACTTCCCCCTGTAATTCTTGACATCAGAAACTTTGCTGATTCAATAAACAATTCACGTTCAGGGAAAAGATCAGTTACATTGTAATCCTGCATATATTTCTTCCCTTTTGTCAACTTCAGAAATTGACGTATCTTCTCGATCCCATACCTCCCTTCCACCCCATTTATCTCACTGTATTGTTGTGACGCGTCAGATGACTCACTCTCACTATCCTCCCCAGAAGAAAACTCCACCATCTCTACAACTTGTTCATCTTCAACTGATTTATCAATCTCTACATTTCTCTTAGAATTAGACCCTTCACCACCCCTTAAATTCTTCCTTTTACTCCTCGGTATTTTGAAAACATCCGCTTCCTTTTCCGTTATTTCAATCTCCTCTTGACCTCCAATTTCATTTTCCAGCACCACCTCAGCGACGGCAGTCGCAATCTCACCTACTGTTTCCCCTCCCTCTTTGTTCTGATCTACCACAATTGCCCCCACAACTGCCCACCTTCTCCCTTCCCCTGCACCCTTAGTATGTTCATCCCTTCGCGGTGGTGCGTTAGTTGCACCCGCACTAGAGCTACTACCAGGCTCAGCGCGCTCATTCTCGGGACAACTACGCACCAAATGCCCCTCTCTTCCACAGCCAAAGCATTTCATTGATTCAGTAGATGCATAGAAGACATAATCAAATCCATCAATCTTAAAGCTGAACGCTAAATTCAATTCATCTCCGTCCTTTTTTAAAATCATATGCACTTGTCTCCTATGAGACACGACATGTTTCAACAACGGAGATTTGCATCCAAAAAGAACCTTCTTTATTGTAGATACGATTTGACCATGGTGAGAACTCTCGCTCCAACACTTCATCTCTAACAAATGGTGGCACGTGAGAGGGCATAACTTTCTTCGCCGGATTCATAAGCGGAAATACCGGCGTCTGTGTCTCCCGCAACACCACACCCCTCTCAACTATCTTATTCACCTTTTCAATTGAATCTAAGAATATCACTACAGCGCTATTCATCCTTGAGGCTGATTTGATGCTATCATACCCAATGATAGCACCCACAGCCAAGCTACATTCTTCCACTGAACACCCGGCCGCAGCAGGAATCTTTACTCCATGCCTCCGACTAAGTTTTTCAAACTCTACACTTCCGTGAGTGGCCATTGCAACCAGCCCCACCCGCTGGTTGTGCCCTCGCGAAAAACCAACCTCAAAGATCCCACCACCCCTATACGTGCTTAGTGATAGTTAAACAAGATACCCTTAAAACAACTAAACAATATATATATATATACATACCAAAACCCAATAGAGTGAAAAGAAATTCCATTCGCTCTCACAATCACTCCTGCTTGACGACTCACTCCCAGCATGCACTCCGACGAGAGAGAGAGAGAGAGAGAGACAATGAGAGAGAGGAGACAGAGTGAGGGACACAGAGTGAGAGAGAGGAGAGAAAGACAGAGAGGAGAGAGAGAGAGGCAGAGAGGAGAGACAGTCAGAGAGAGAGAGAGAGAGAGAGGAGAGACAGTGAGGGACACGGAGTGAGAGAGAGAGGAGAAACAGTGAGGGACACGGAGTGAGAGAGAGAGAAAGACAAAGAGAGAGAGACAGAGAGGAGAGAGACAGAGAGAGAAAGAGGAGAGAAAGACAAAGAGAGAGAGAGACACAGAGAGGAGAGAAAGACAAAGAGAGAGAGAGGAGAGACAGTCAGAGAGAGAGAGACAGTCAGAGGGGGAGAGGAGAGAAAGACAGAGAGGAGAGACAGTGAGAGAGAGGAGAGAAAGACAAAGAGAGAGAGAGACCGTAAGAGACAGAGAGAGGGGAGACAGAGAAAGAAAGACTCAGGTTGGCAATGAATTTGGTTGCTGTCAACTTGTCCTTAATGTTCCATGAGGAGGAGATGTGTACTATAAATATTATAATATTCTATTTCATGAGGAGGTGTGTACTATAAATATTATAATATTCTATTTCATGAGGAGGTGTGTACTATAAATATTATAATATTCTATTTCATGAGGAGGTGTGTACTATAAATATTATAATATTCTATTTCATGAGGAGGTGTGTACTATAAATATTATAATATTCTATTTCATGAGGAGGTGTGTACTATAAATATTATAATATTCTATTTCATGAGGAGGTGTGTACTATAAATATTATAATATTCTATTTCATGAGGAGGTGTGTACTATAAATATTATAATATTCTATTTCATGAGGAGGTGTGTACTATAAATATTATAATATTCCATGAGGAGGAGGTGTGTACTATAAATATTATAATATTCCATGAGGAGGAGGTGTGTACTATAAATATTAAAATATTCCATGAGGAGGAGGTGTGTACTATAAATATTATAATATTCCATGAGGAGGTGTGTACTATAAATATTATAATATTCCATGAGGAGGAGGTGTGTACTATAAATATTATAATATTCCATGAGGAGGTGTGTACTATAAATATTATAATATTATAATATTCCATGAGGAGGAGGTGTGTACTATAAATATTATAATATTCCATGAGGAGGAGGTGTGTACTATAAATATTATAATATTCCATGAGGAGGTGTGTACTATAAATATTATAATATTCCATGAGGAGGAGGTGTGTACTATAAATATTATAATATTCCATGAGGAGGAGGTGTGTACTATAAATATTATAATATTCCATGAGGAGGAGGTGTGTACTATAAATATTATAATATTCTATTTCATGAGGAGGAGGTGTGTACTATAAATATTATAATATTCTATTTCATGAGGAGGTGTGTACTATAAATATTATAATATTCCATGAGGAGGAGGTGTGTACTATAAATATTATAATATTCCATGAGGAGGAGGTGTGTACTATAAATATTGACTTAACAAATACATACTTATTTCCCTCATTAAAATGAGGGATCAATTAAATCTATTTATAACATTTTTGACATGCGTTTATCTTTGATTCTTGTTGTTATTCTGTCTCTCACTATTCAAATAAACCTACCATTAAAATTATAGACTGATCATTTCTTTGTCAGTGGGCAAACATACAAAATCAGCAGGGGATCAAATACTTTTTTCCCCTCACTGTATTTATTTATGCACACTGTGTCCTAATAAGTACTTACAAAACACGACTACTACTTAAACAGAGTTCATATCGCAGTATGCAACAGATCTGTTTGTATTGCTCAGAAAAATACATTAGGGATGAGAGAAGAAAAATACATTAGGGATGAGAGAAGAAAAATACATTAGGGATGAGAGAAGAAAAAATACATTAGGGATGAGAGAAGAAAAATACATTAGGGATGATAGAAGGAAAATACATTAGGGATGATAGAAGAAAAATACATTAGGGATGAGAAGAAAAATACATTAGGGATGATAGAAGGAAAATACATTAGGGATGATAGAAGAAAAATACATTAGGGAGAGAAGAAAAATACATTAGGGATGATAGAAGAAAAATACATTAGGGATGATAGAAGAAAAATACATTAGGGAAGAAAAAAATACATTAGGGATGAGAGAAGAAAAATACATTAGGGATGAGAGAAGAAAAATACATTAGGGATGATAGAAGAAAAATACATTAGGGATGAGAGAAAAATACATTAGGGATGAGAGAAGAAAAATACATTAGGGATGAGAGAAGAAAAATACATTAGGGATGAGAGAAGAAAAATACATTAGGGATGAGAGAAGAAAAATACATTAGGGATGAGAGAAGAAAAATACATTAGGGAAAAAAAATACATTAGGGATGAGAGAAGAAAAATACATTAGGGATGAGAGAAGAAAAATACATTAGGGATGAGAGAAGAAAAATACATTAGGGATGAGAGAAGAAAAAATACATTAGATGAGAGAAGAAAAATACATTAGGGATGAGAGAAGAAAAATACATTAGGGATGAGAGAAGAAAAATACATTAGGGATGAGAAGAAAAATACATTAGGGATGAGAGAAGAAAAATACATTAGGGATGAGAGAAGAAAAATACATTAATGAGAGAAAGAAAATACATTAGGGATGAGAGAAGAAAAATACATTAGGGATGAGAGAAGGGATGAGAATACATTAGGGATGAGAGAAAAAATACATTAGGGATGAAAAGAAAAATACATTAGGGATGAGAGAAGAAAAATACATTAGGGATGAGAGAAGAAAAATACATTAGGGATGAGAGAAGAAAAATACATTAGGGATGAGAGAAGAAAAATACATTAGGGATGAGAAGAAAAATACATTAGGGATGAGAGAAGAAAAATACATTAGGGATGAGAGAAGAAAAATACATTAGGGATGATAGAAAAATACATTAGGGATGATAGAAGAAAAATACATTAGGGAGAGAAGAAAAACATTAGGGATGATAGAAGGAAAATACATTAGGGATGATAGAAGGAAAATACATTAGGGATGATAGAAGAAAAATACATTAGGGATGAGAGAAGAAAATACATTAGGGATGATAGAAGGAAAATACATTAGGGATGATAGAAGAAAAATACATTAGGGATGAGAGAAGAAAAATACATTAGGGATGATAGAAGGAAAATACATTAGGGATGATAGAAGAAAAATACATTAGGGATGAGAGAAGAAAAATACATTAGGGATGAGAGAAGAAAATACATTAGGGATGATAGAAGAAAAATACATTAGGGATGAGAGAAGAAAAATACATTAGGGATGAGAGAAGAAAAATACATTAGGGATGAGAGAAGAAAAATACATTAGGGATGAGAGAAGAAAAATACATTAGGGATGAGAGAAGAAAAATACATTAGGGATGAGAGAAGAAAATACATTAGGGATGAGAGAAGAAAAATACATTAGGGATGAGAGAGAAGAAAATACATTAGGGATGAGAGAAGAAAAATACATTAGGGATGAGAGAAGAAAAAATACATTAGGGATACATTAGGGATGAGAGAAGAAAAATACATTAGGGATGAGAGAAGAAAAATACATTAGGGATGAGAGAAGAAAAATACAATACATTAGGGATGAGAGAAGAAAAATACATTAGGGATGAGAGAAGAAAAACATTAGGGATGAGAGAAGAAAAATACATTAGGGATGAGAGAAGAAAAATACATTAGGGATGAGAGAAGAAAAATACATTAGGGATGAGAGAAGAAAAATACATTAGGGATGAGAGAAGAAAAATACATTAGGGATGAGAGAGAAGAAAAATACATTAGGGATGAGAGAAGAAAAATACATTAGGGATGAGAGAAGAAAAATACATTAGGGATGAGAGAAGAAAAATACATTAGGGATGAGAGAAGAAAAATACATTAGGGATGAGAGAAGAAAAATACATTAGGGATGAGAGAAGAAAAATACATTAGGGATGAGAGAAGAAAAATACATTAGGGATGAGAGAAGAAAAATACATTAGGGATGAGAGAAGAAAAATACATTAGGGATGAGAGAGAAGAAAAATACATTAGGGATGAGAGAGAAGAAAAATACATTAGGGATGATAGAAGAAAAATACATTAGGGATGAGAGAAGAAAAATACATTAGGGATGAGAGAAGAAAAATACATTAGGGATGAGAGAAGAAAAATACATTAGGGATGAGAGAAGAAAAATACATTAGGGATGAGAGAAGAAAAATACATTAGGGATGAGAGAAGAAAAATACATTAGGGATGAGAGAAGAAAAATACATTAGGGATGAGAGAAAGTCTGCCGAAAAGCTGATATTTCTATGAGGGAAAGGCAGACAGGCTGTGTTCCGTGAGCTGTGGAGAGCATATGGTGTTAAGGTCCCATACAATCAGATGGAATACAAATACATCCTATTTATATCTTGTTAGCTACACAAGTTTATAATGAAAAGAACTCTGACACCCCCGTGACTGGTTTGACATTCAATGGGAGAGGCACCACTGACCAAGTAGCAAAGTAGGAGACAAATAGCAGAGGTTTCACTATTAGTTACAAAACATTGCATACTGAATGGAAATATAATCCCTATCTTCTGTGGATGTATATATATATTATTATATTATTACAGCATATTGTTATAGTATTACAGTATATGATTATATAATTACAGTATATGATTATATTATTACAGTATGTTATTATATTATTACTGTATATTATTACATTATTACAGTACATTATTATATTATTACAGTACATTATTATATTATTACTGTATATTATTATATTATTACTGTATAATATTATATAATTACAGTATATGATTATATTATTACAGTATGTTATTATATTATTACTGTATATTATTACATTATTACAGTACATTATTATATTATTACAGTACATTATTATATTATTACTGTATATTATTATATTATTACTGTATAATATTATATAATTACAGTATATTACAGTACAATATTATATTATTACAGTATATTATTATATAATTACATATATTATTATATTATTACATTATATTAATATATAACTACAGTAAATTATTATATTACAATATATTATTATATTATGTTATTACAGTATATTATTATATTATTACAGTATATTATATTATTACAGTATATTATGAAATGTTATTACAGTATATTATTACAGTAAATTATTACAGTATATTATTATGTTATTATAGTATATTATTACTGTAAATTATTATATTATTACAGTATATTATTATATTATTCAGCAAAAACAAACCCAAACTCAAGCTAATTAGATCATGTTGATATAGATGGCTATTATTCTATAATTTATGGCCATTTCTAGGATTTGAAGACTTTGAGGCTTAGCCCAAAACCAGCAGGGTGGTCTGGTCAAAAAATCTCAACAGCTAAATGCACGAATTTGGCGCACTTTGAGATGAATATTGAGAGATTAGAACATTGAGAGGTTAGAATATTGAGAGATTAGAACATTTAGAGATTAGAACATTGAGAGATGAGAACATTGAGAGATTCGAACATTGAGAGATTAGAATATTGATAGATTAGAATATTGAGAGATTAGAACATTGAGAGATTAGAACATTGAGAGATTAGAACATTGAGAGATTAGAATATTGAGAGATTAGAACATTGAGATATTAGAATATTGAGAGAGTAGAATATTGAGAGATTAGAACATTGAGAGATTAGAACATTGAGATATTAGAACATTGAGATATTAGAATATTGAGAGATTAGAATATTGAGATATTAGAACATTGAGATATTAGAACATTGAGAGATTAGAACATTGAGAGATTAGAACATTGAGAGATTAGAACATTGAGAGATTAGAACATTGAGAGATTAGAACATTGAGAGATTAGAACATTGAGAGATTAGAACATTGAGAGATTAGAATATTGAGAGATTAGAACATTGAGATATTAGAATATTGAGATATTAGAACATTGAGAGATTAGAACATTGAGATATTAGAATATTGAGATATTAGAACATTGAGATATTAGAACATTGAGAGATTAGAACATTGAGAGATTAGAACATTGAGAGATTAGAACATTGAGATATTAGAATATTGAGAGATTAGAACATTGAGAGATTAGAACATTGAGAGATGAGAACATTGAGAGATGAGATGTTTTTCTACCTTGCCATTTGCCCCTGGTTGCTGCTGTTCCAAGTACTCCACTGACCTGCTGTTGTCATCTGTCCTCCTCCTTGGCTCATCTGAAAGGTTGCAAGGTAGAGGTGCAACATGTCATTACTTCGTTTTAAAGGGCGACTGCACTTCCTGGTTTGGCCTCATTTTAGATTTGGTTCATTAAGAAATGCTAGCGGCCATTACTTAATTAAACAGGGTTTAGGGGTGTGGTTTGACGTGGGTGTCTCGCGTGTGTTATGTGTGTTCGCAGGTGGGAAGATTTAGCCAAATGATTTTGCCAATTAGCTTTAGCTGGCTGGTGTGTGACTTGACTTTGACTTTGGATAGCCTATCTCTGGGGCTAGTTAGGGACACAATGTAAACTAGACAATATCTTCATTTTGTACACCTTTTAGTTTTATCATTACATGGTTTCAATATTTGTATATGAATGTCTACAATTTATAGTTGGTTTGAGGTTTGTTTATAAGTCATTGACATTTGGAGTATTGGAATCTTAACATATTGTCACATATTGTATATATTCTCACATTGTCACGTTCTGACCTTTATTTCCTTTGTTTTGTCTTTATTTAGTATGGTCAGGGCGTGAGTTGGGGTGGGCAGTCTATGTTTGTTTTTCTATGTTGGCCTAGTATGGTTATCAATCAGAGGCAGGTGTCGTTAGTTGTCTCTGATTGAGAATGATACTGAGGTAGCCTGGGTTTCACTGTTGGTTTGTGGGTGTTTGTTTCCATGTCAGTGATTGTCGCCACACTATACTGTTTCAGTTTCGTTTCTTCACGTTTCTTTTGTTATTTTTGATTCAGTGTTCAGTGCTTTCTTTGATTAAAGTTATGGACACTTACCACGCTGCATCTTGGTTCGATCCTTACTCCTCTTCAGACGAAGAGGAGATCTGATATTACACACATGTACATTGTGTAATTTAGCGATGGTAACTATCCCCATAGGGATATCCAAAGCCAACCCAAATTTACCACAAGCATTACGATCAGGTGGCGTGCTGCTGAAATCCGAATGGATGATTACTTGTGTGCTGCCAGCTGTGGGCATGTGGCAGGAATGAAACAAACCCATCCTTTATTTACATTGTGATACAGTCACAACCACAAGTCACAAAACTCTGTTTTGGACGAGACTGACTTTATGACCAAAATTATCCTATTTACACTTTGTAGTCAATTTTGACAGTAGAATAAATATTTCTGACTCATATCAATGCCACATATGCCACATAAAATATGTTTTTTAAGGAACAGTTGCTCTTTAAAGTTTCTGTGTACTGACACGACCATGGCAACTCAACTGGAAAGAAACAAGTTTCTGTGTACTGACACGACCATGGCAACTCAACTGGAAAGAAACACGTTTCTGTGTACTGACACGACCATGGCAACTCAACTGGGAAGAAGCAAGTTTCTGTGTACTGACACGACCATGGCAACTCAACTGGGAAGAAACAAGTTTCTGTGTACTGACTGGCAAAACTGAAAGAAACAAGTTTCTGTGTACTGACACGACCATGGCAACTCAACTGGAAAGAAACAAGTTTCTGTGTACTGACACGACCATGGCAACTCAACTGGAAAGAAACAAGTTTCTGTGTACTGACACGACCATGGCAACTCAACTGGAAAGAAACAAGTTTCTGTGTACTGACACGACCATGGCAACTCAACTGGAAAGAAACAAGTTTCTGTGTACTGACACGACCATGGCAACTCAACTGGAAAGAAACAAGTTTCTGTGTACTGACACGACCATGGCAACTCAACTGGAAAGAAACAAGTTTCTGTGTACTGACACGACCATGGCAACTCAACTGGAAAGAAACAAGTTTCCACATATGTCACGTGGATCGTAATAATGATGGTCGGACCAAGGCACAGTGTATGTTGAGTTCCACATCATTTTAAGGAATAAAGTGAAACTTTATTGACAAAAACAAATAAACAATCAACTAAAAACGAACCGTGACTATAGAGATGTTATGTGCACTAACCCAAAACACATACATTCAAACAATATCCCATAATCCTCAGGTGGAAAAATGCAACTTAAGTATGATCCCCAATTAGAGACAACGATTACCAGCTGCCTCTAATTGGGAATCATACACAAACAGCAACATAGCAAATTAAACCTAGAACCCCACATAGATATAATAAACTAGACTAAATCCCCTAGTCACGCCCTGACCTACTCTACCATAGAAAATACAGGCTTTCTATGGTCAGGATGTGACAACATAACAGCGTAACACAACTCCAAACATGACATATGTGCAGAAGGCATATCATCTACAAAGCCCTTCTGGGTGAACCCCCCCTCTCAACCTCTGTAGCCTGTTCTCCTTAGCCCTAATGGGTGAACCCCCTCTCTCAACCTCTGTAGCCTGTTCTCCTTAGCCCTAATGGGTGAAACCCCTCTCTCAACCTCTGTAGCCTGTTCTCCTTAGCCCTAATGGGTGAACCCCCTCTCTCAACCTCTGTAGCCTGTTCTCCTTAGCCCTAATGGGTGAACCCCTCTCTCAACCTCTGTAGCCTGTTCTCCCTTGTAGCCCTAATGGGTGAACCCCTCTCTCAACCTCTGTAGCCTGTTCTCCTTAGCCCTAATGGGTGAACCCCCTCTCTCAACCTCTGTAGCCTGTTCTCCTTAGCCCTAATGGGTGAACCCCCTCTCTCAACCTCTGTAGCCTGTTCTCCTTAGCCCTAATGGGTGAACCCCCTCTCTCAACCTCTGTAGCCTGTTCTCCTTAGCCCTAATGGGTGAACCCCCTCTCTCAACCTCTGTAGCCTGTTCTCCTTAGCCCTAATGGGTGAACCCCCTCTCTCAACCTCTGTAGCCTGTTCTCCTTCGCCCTAATGGGTGAACCCCCTCTCTCAACCTCTGTAGCCTGTTCTCCTTAGCCCTAATGGGTGAACCCCTCTCTCAACCTCTATAGCCTGTTCTCCTTAGCCCTAATGGGTGAACCCCTCTCTCAACCTCTGTACCCTGTTCTCCTTAGCCCTAATGGGTGAACCCCTCTCTCAACCTCTGTACCCTGTTCTCCTTAGCCCTAATGGGTGAACCCCTCTCTCAACCTCTGTAGCCTGTTCTCCTTAGCCCTAATGGGTGAACCCCTCTCTCAACCTCTATAGCCTGTTCTCCTTAGCCCTAATGGGTGAACCCCTCTCTCAACCTCTATAGCCTGTTCTCCTTAGCCCTAATGGGTGAACCCCTCTCTCAACCTCTATAGCCTGTTCTCCTTAGCCCTAATGGGTGAACCCCTCTCTCAACCTCTGTAGCCTGTTCTCCTTAGCCCTAATGGGTGAACCCCTCTCTCAACCTCTGTACCCTGTTCTCATTAGCCCTAATGGGTGAACCCCTCTCTCAACCTCTGTACCCTGTTCTCATTAGCCCTAATGGGTGAACCCCCTCTCTCAACCTCTGTAGCCTGTTCTCCTTAGCCCGAATGGGTGAACCCCCTCTCTCAACCTCTGTAGCCTGTTCTCCTTAGCCCGAATGGGTGAACCCCTCTCTCAACCTCTATAGCCTGTTCTCCTTAGCCCTAATGGGTGAACCCCCTCTCTCAACCTCTATAGCCTGTTCTCCTTAGCCCTAATGGTTGAACCCCCTCTCTCAACCTCTGTACCCTGTTCTCCTTAGCCCTAATGGGTGAACCCCTCTCAACCTCTGTAGCCTGTTCTCCTTAGCCCTAATGGGTGAACCCCCTCTCTCAACCTCTGTACCCTGTTCTCCTTAGCCCTAATGGATGAACCCCTCTCTCAACCTCTATAGCCTGTTCTCCTTAGCCCTAATGGGTGAACCCCTCTCTCAACCTCTGTACCCTGTTCTCCTTAGCCCTAATGGGTGAACCCCTCTCTCAACCTCTGTAGCCTGTTCTCCTTAGCCTAATGGGTGAACCCCTCTCTCAACCTCTATAGCCTGTTCTCCTTAGCCCTAATGGGTGAACCCCTCTCTCAACCTCTGTACCCTGTTCTCCTTCACCACTAGCATTTACCAGACACGGTCTGCTACAGTAGGTGGTTACTACTCAAAATCCCGAGGACATTTGCAGTATTAGGCAAGACTGCCATTCTCGTCTTGTGCACCAGAGGAATAGTCTATAACCCATGGAAATGACATTTACATTTCAATCGTGCTGTAGGGCTAAACTTCAGTGATATGGATTGAATCGAGCTATTACTCACCTCAAAGCATTTTCCCAGTAGCAGATCTACTTACAATACTTAAGTATTCACAACCCTTGACTTTTTCAACATTTTGTCATGTTACAGCCTGAATTTAAAATGGATTAAATTGAGGGTGTTTTTTTTGTTTTGTCACTGGCCAACATACAATAACCCATAATGTCAAAGTGGAATTATGTTTTTCCAAATTATTATAAAATGAAAAGCTGAAATGTCTTGAGTCAATAGGTATTCAACGATGTTGTTATGACAAGTCTAAATAAATTCAGGAGTCAAAATGTGCTTAACAAGTCTCATAAAAAGTTGCATGGACTCATTGTAGCACAACAAACATTTAGAAAAAGTCAAGGTGTGTGAATTATTTCTGATGTGTCTGTCTCTCGGGAAAACTTTGGAAATACCTTTCCATTTGACAAACATGTAGCTTTCCATTTGACAAACATGTTTTGTTATGTCCTCTGTGCTTTCTCAGATCTCATGATATTTCAAAAGAAAAGAAAAACTCCATTTATCTGCAGGACACACAACTATTCAACAGATCATTTTTTCTCCTTGGTGAGAGAGAGGATACCTCTGACTGCACGGCCCATTAACCTGATATATTTCGTATAAAGAGTGAATATGGGAGCATGGTGAGCCGCTGACAGAACATCGGAGAAAGACCAGGGTGCTCTGTTGCTGTCGACGCTGATAAATTGTGTTGTTTAATGTCAAAGACCTGGGATTACTGGATGTGCGTTTATACACACACACACACACACACACACACACACACACACACACACACACACACACACACACACACACACACACACACACACACACACACACACACACACACATACACACACACACACACAGAGAGAGGTCTGATGGCATTCTCTCCCACTTGCAGTGAGAAAAGTTTTCAGATCTGCATACATGAAGCTGAGGTCCATGGGTAGATTATAACGGACGATAATGTTGCCCTTCTCCCAGACTCGGGGCCTCTCGTCACGTCCACAGCTACACAGCTCCCTGGAGAGACAAACTGGAGATGCTTCTATGAACATACAATACATTTGGAAAAGTATTCAGGCCCCTTGACTTTTTCCAAATGTTGTTACGTTACAACCTTATTCTAAAATTGATTAAATCATTTCCCCCCCCCCCCTCATAAATCTACACACGATACCCCATAATGACAATTTATAAAAAAATACTCTATTTAAATATCACATTTACGTAAGTATTCAGACCCTTTACTCAGTACTTTGTTGAAGCACCTTTGGCAGTGATTACAGCCTTGAGTCATCTTGGGTATGACGCTACAAGCTTGACACACCTGTATTTGGGGAGTTTCTCCCATTTTTCTCTGCAGATCCTGTCAAGCTCTGTCAGGTTGGATGGTGAGCGTCTCTGCACAGCTATTTTCAGGTCTCTCCAGAGAGGTTCAATCGGGTTCAAGTCCTGGCTCTCCCTCAATCCTGACATCCCAAAGACACTCCTGTGTTGTCTTGGCTGTGTGCTGTGTCCTGTTGGAAGGTGAACCTTCAACCCAGTCTGAGGTCCTGAGCGCTCTGGAGCAAGTTTTCCTCAAGGATCTCTGTACTTTGCTCCGTTCATCTTTCCCTTAATCCTGAGTAGTCTCCCAGTCCCTGCCGCTGAAAGACATCCCCACAGCATGATGCTGCCGCCGCCATGCTTCACCGTAGGGATGGTACCAGGTTTCCTCCAGGTGTGACTCTTGGCCTTCAGGCCAAAGAGTTACATATGGGTTTCATCAGACCAGAGAATCTTGTTTCTCATGGTCTGAGAGTCTTTAGTGCCTTTTGACAAACTCCAAGTGGGCTGGCATGTGCCTTTTACTGAGGAGTGGCTTCCATCTGGCCTGATAAATAAAGCCTGATTGGTAGAGTGCTGCAGAGATGGTTGTTCTTCTGAAAGGTTCTCCCATCTCCACGGAGGAACTCTGGGGCTCTGTTAGAGTGACCATCAGGTTCTTGGTCACCTCCCTGACCAAGGCCCTTTTCCCCGATTGCTCAGTTTGGACGGGAGGCCAAGGAAGAGTCTTGGTGGTTCCAAACTTCTTCCATTTGAGAATGATGGCGGCCACTGTGTTCTTGAACCTTAAGTCGCTTTGGATAAAAGCGTCTGCTAAATGGCATATATTATTATTATTATTATTCAATGCTGCAGTCATTTTTTGGTACCTTTCCCCAGATCTGTGCCTCGACACAATCCTGTCTCGTAGCTCTACAGACATTTCCTTTGACCTCATGGCTTGGTCTTCGTTCTGACATGCACTGTCAACTGTGGGACCTTATATAGACAGGTGTGCGCCTTTTCAAATCATGTCCAATCAATTCAATTTACCACAGGTGGACTCCAACCAAGTTGTAGAAACATCTCAAGGATGATCAATGGGAACAGGATGCACCTGAGCTCAATTTCAAGTGCATGTATATAAGGAATTTCAGATTTTTACTTTGAATACATTTGCAAAAATTTCCAAGAACCTGTTTTTGCTTTTACACACAATTGGGTATTGTGTGTAGATTGATGAGAGGAAAAAAATATTTGATTCATTTTAGCATAAGGCTGTAACAAAATGTGGAAAAAGTAAAGGGGTCTGAATACTTTCTGTACTTTCTGAATGCACTGTATATCTGCTTGTCGGGAGGTAAATCCACAGTTAAATCTAGGGGTTGATTTGGGATTGGGCAACTGTGTAAACCGGGGTTGATTTTGGATTGGGCAACTAGCTGGTGTGTTGAGGCGACTATGAAGGACCTGGAAGGTTGTGTGTGATTTGGTACTTGGATCCACCTTGGCTTTTCTGTAGGAACTCCTGGTAGGAACTCCAGGTAGGAATCCCTGGTAGGAACTCCTGGTAGGAACCCCTGGTAGGAACCCCTGGTAGGAACCTCTGGTAGGAATCCCTGGTAGGAACTCCTGGTAGGAACCCCTGGTAGGAAGTCCTGGTGGGAACTCCTGGTAGGAACTCCAGGTAGGAATCCCTGGTAGAAACTCCAGGTAGGAATCCCTGGTAGGAACTCCTGGTAGGAACCTCTGGTAGGAATCCCTGGTAGAAACTCCAGGTAGGAATCCCTGGTAGGAACTCCTGGTAGGAACTCTGGTAGGAATCCCTGGTAGAAACTCCAGGTAGGAATCCCTGGTAGGAATCCCTGGTAGAAACTCCAGGTAGGAATCCCTGGTAGGAACCCCTGGTAGGAACTCCTGGTGGGAACCCCTGGTAGGAACCTCTGGTAGGAATCCCTGGTAGGAACCTCTGGTAGGAATCCCTGGTAGGAACCTCTGGTAGGAATCCCTGGTAGGAACTCCTGGTAGGAACCCCTGGTAGGAACTCCTGGTAGGAACCCTGGTAGGAACCCCTGGTAGGAACTCCTGGTAGGAACTCCTGGTAGGAACCCCTGGTAGGAACTCCTGGTAGGAACCCCTGGTAGGCCTTAGATCAGTGCCAGGGGAACCCCTGGTAGGAACCCCTGATATGAACCCCTGGTAGGCCTTAGATCAGTGCCAGGGGAACCCCTGATATGAACCCCTGGTAGGCCTTAGATCAGTCCCAGGGGAACCCCTGGTAGGAACCCCTGATATGAACCCCTGGTAGGCCTTAGATCAGTGCCAGGGGAACCCCTGATATGAACCCCTGGTATGCCTTAGATCAGTCCCAGAGGAACCCCTGGTAGGAACCCCTGGTAGGAGTCCCTGGTAGGCCTAAGAGTAGTCCCAGAGGGTAGTTAGTCTAATGATCAACATGCTATTCCCCATCTGGATCCAAATGACTGTTAAAGTGTGTGTGTATAAATGCATGCTTGCGTGAGAATATAATAATAATAATATATAATATATATAATAATATAATAATAATAATAATAATATATGCCATTTAGCAGACGCTTTTATCCAAAGCGACTTACAGTCATGTGTGCATACATGTGTGTATGACAAAGTGTAAGAGGCTGGGGCTGTGTGTGAGCGGTGATTGGGACAGGGTAGGGTTCCGCACCCCTCCCTCCCTCCTCTCCAGTTGTTGTGCACTGGGAGGGAGTCTGACTGGGACATTCCTGTCTGATGGCTGCTGGGGCTCAGTGGACAGTCTTCATGAACTTCTCCCCAGGGAGAGAGAGTGTTCGGGGGAGAGCAGAGCAAGCGGAGGGCATCTACCCCATCCACGGGTGGAGGATAGATGCCTGGATGGATCTGTTTGTGTTCAACCTACTTTTTCCACTCTATATAAGACCTGACCAAAATACTAGACACTGCCCACTATTCACAGTCCAGACCCAGGGCTGAATACCATTGGGGCCAAATATGCTCCAAAACCGCTGCCCAAGCAAACAGTGAAGCGTAGGAAAATACAATGTGTGCTGCAGCCAAAGTGGCCCTTGGGTGTAATGTGCTGTAGAGCCAGGGTCCACATATGGAAGTACAACCTTGTCTGTGGGTTAACTGTATCTATTGAGACAATAACTGAACTGAGATCCGGGTTTGTGTTTGTGTTGACCAATATAGTGGCATCTGGCTGTAGCCAGGGCCAATGGATAGAGGCAGTGAGAGGCTTGGAGATGGCAAATCTGCTGGCTGAGCTTATGGAAGTCTCGAATCCGCTTCTAACACGTCCCTGGAGTCCCGTCAGTCTCTAGCACTCCGTGGAGTCCCGTCAGTCTCTAGCACTCCCTGGAGTCCCGTCAGTCTCTAGCACTCCCTGGAGTCCCGTCAGTCTCTAGCACTCCCTGGAGTCCCGTCAGTCTCTAGCACTCCCTGGAGTCCTGTCAGTCTCTAGCACTCCCTGGAGGCCCGTCAGTCTTTCCCTGGAGTCCCGTCAGTCTCTAACACTCCCTGGAGTCCCGTCAGTCTCTAGCACTCCCTGGAGGCCTGTCAGTCTCTAGCACTCCATGGAGTCGTGTCAGCTCTAACTTTCCCTGGAGTCCCGTCAGTCTCTAACACTCCCTGGAGTCCCGTCAGTCTCTAGTCTCTGCCCGTCACTCCTTTCCCTGGAGTCCCGTCAGTCTCTAACACTCCCTGGAGTCCCGTCAGTCTCTAGCACTCCCTGGAGGCCTGTCAGTCTCTAGCACTCCCTGGAGTCCCGTCAGTCTCTAACTTTCCCTGGAGTCCCGTCAGTCTCTAACACTCCCTGGAGTCCCGTCAGTCTCTAGCACTCCCTGGAGTCCCGTCAGTCTCTAACTTTCCCTGGAGTCCTGTCAGTCTCTAACTTTCCCTGGAGTCCTGTCAGTCTCTAACTTTCCCTGGAGTCCCGTCAGTCTCTAACACTCCCCGGAATACTGTCAGTCTCTATCTTTCCCCGGAATCCCGTCAGTCTCTAGCACTTGCTGGAGTCCTGTCAGGCTCTAACTTTCCCTGGAGTCTTGTCAGTCTCTAGTCCTGTCAGTCTCTAACTTTCCCTGGAGTCCTGTCAGTCTCTAACTTTCCCTGGAGTCCTGTCAGTCTCTAACTTTCCCTGGAGTCCTGTCAGTCCTAACCTTCCCTGGAGTCCTGTCAGTCTCTAACTTTCCCTGGAGTCCTGTCAGTCTCTAACTTTCCCTGGAGTCCTGTCAGTCTCTAACTTTCCCTGGAGTCCCGTCAGTCTCTAACACTCCCTGGAGTCCCGTCAGTCTCTAGCACTCCCTGGAGGCCTGTCAGTCTCTAGCACTCCATGGAGTCGTGTCAGTCTCTAACTTTCCCTGAGTCCCGTCAGTCTCTAACACTCCCTGGAGTCCCGTCAGTCTCTAGCACTCCCTGGAGTCCCGTCAGTCTCCCTGGAGGCCTGTCAGTCTCTAACTTTCCCTGGAGGCCTGTCAGTCTCTAACTTTCCCTGGAGTCCTCGTCAGTCTCTAACACTCCCCGGAATCCCGTCAGTCTCTAACACTCCCCGGAATACTGTCCTCTATCTTTCCCCGGAGTCCCGTCAGTCTCTAGCACTTGCTGGAGTCCTGTCAGTCTCTAACTCTAACCCGTCAGTTCCCTGGAGGCCTGTCAGTCTCTAGCACTCCATGGAGTCGTGTCAGTCTCTAACTTTCCCTTGAGTCCCGTCAGTCTCTAACACTCCCTGGAGTCCCGTCAGTCTCTAGCACTCCCTGGAGTCTTGTCAGGCTCTAACTTTCCCTGGAGTCTTGTCAGTCTCTAACTTTCCCTGGAGTCTTGTCAGGCTCTAACTTTCCCTGGAGTCCTGTCAGTCTCTAACTTTCCCTGGAGTCCTGTCAGTCTCTAACTGGAGTCCTGTCAGTCTCTAACTTTCCCTGGAGTCCCGTGTCTCTAACACTCCCTGGAGTCCTGTCAGTCTCTAGCACTCCCTGGAGGCCTGTCAGTCTCTAGCACTCCATGGAGTCGTGTCAGTCTCTAACTTTCCCTGGAGTCCCGTCAGTCTCTAGTCCCGTCAGTCTTAGCACTCCCTGGAGTCCTGTCAGTCTCTAACTTTCCCTGGAGTCCTGTCAGTCTCTAACTTTCCCTGGAGGCCTGTCAGTCTCTAACTTTCCCTGGAGTCGTGTCAGTCTCTAACTTTCCATGGAGTCGTGTCAGTCTCTAACTTTCCCTGGAGTCCCGTCAGTCTCTAACACTCCCCGGAATACTGTCAGTCTCTATCTTTCCCCGGAATCCCGTCAGTCTCTAGCACTTGCTGGAGTCCTGTCAGTCTCTAACTTTCCCTGGAGTCTTGTCAGGCTCTAACTTTCCCTGGAGTCTTGTCAGTCTCTAACTTTCCCTGGAGTCCTGTCAGTCTCTAACTTTCCCTGGAGTCCTGTCAGTCTCTAACTTTCCCTGGAGTCCTGTCAGTCTCTAACTTTCCCTGGAGTCCTGTCAGTCTCTAACTTTCCCTGGAGTCCTGTCAGTCTCTAACTTTCCCTGGAATCCCGTCAGTCTCTAGCACTCCCTGGAGTCCCGTCAGTCTCTAACACTCCCTGGAGTCCCGTCAGTCTCTAACACTCCCTGGAATCCCGTCAGTCTCTAGCACTCCCTGGAATCCCGTCAGTCTCTAACACTCCCTGGAATCCCGTCAGTCTCTAGCACTTGCTGGAGTCCTGTCAGTCTCTAAAACGTCCCCGTCGGTCTCTGGAATATTCTTCCAGGGACCTTTGCTCGTCTCAGTCTGTCTGTAAGAGATGAGGCAGTGGTGAAAGAGACAGCGTATGACAAATGAAATGACTTTGTCTCTGTCTTTTCTTCCTGTTACAACAAGCAGTGCAGAAACACTGCACCAGAATGAACCAAGTAGCTTGAATTGTTTGACATCTAGGAACAATTTCTATGAATGTCTGACAGGTAGGCCCACACATCAGTATCTCGAGTTAAGATTCATTTGTGAAAGAAAAACAAATATCTACCTGTGAACTAAAGAAGTAACCCAAATCGTGGGGCGACAGGTTCAGTTTCATTGTTGGTTTACAGCCTCCTTACTTTTCCTCAGTGTCAGCATCAGTTCAAAACGCAGCATGAGTTCCACATTTCCTTATCCCCCTGTAAGCTGGCCTCAAAGTAAATCTGGTCTAGGATCAGTATCATAGGGGCAACTTGAACTAATTTAGAGTGAAGGGTTGTATAATGGAGGATTTTCTACTTAAAAGTAGCCTGCTGGTAAACTATTCCCAGATAAGCCAGTCCACCATCAGTGTAAAGACCACGGGGCCAGCAGGAGGTCTCCATGAAATATATACCACGATGATAAAGTTATTGAGTCGATTGGCACAAGTGCAATGGACACACACAGCCTAGTATTTCCTTACTGTACAGTGTCATGGTTCTTCACTAAACATATCAAATGCAATACAATCCTGGCACTAAGGAGTACTGCAAATACACTGGCTCTAAGGAATACTGCAAACACACTGGCACTAATGAATACTGCAAACACACTGGCACTAAGTTATACTGCAAATACACTGGCTCTAAGGAATACTGCAAACACACTGGCACTAAGGAATACTGCAAACACTGGCACTAAGGAATACTGCAAACACACTGGCACTAAGGAATACTGCAAACACACTGGCACTAAGGAATACTGCAAACACTGGCACTAAGGAATACTGCAAACACACTGGCACTAAGGGATACTGCAAACACTGGCACTAAGGAATACTGCAAACACACTGGCACTATGTTATACTGCAAATACACTGGCTCTAAGGAATACTGCAAACACACTGGCACTAAGGAATACTGCAAACACACTGGCACTAAGGAATACTGCAAACACACTGGCACTAAGGAATACTGCAAACACACTGGCACTAAGGAATACTGCAAACACTGGCACTAAGGAATACTGCAAACACTGGCACTAAGGAATACTGCAAACACACTGGCACTATGATATACTGCAAATACACTGGCTCTAAGGAATGCTGCAAACACACTGGCAAACTGGCACTAAGGAATACTGCAAATACACTGGCACTAAGGAATACTGCAAACACACTGGCACTAAGGAATACTGCAAACACACTGGCACTAAGGAATACTGCAAACACACTGGCACTAAGGAATACTGCAAACACACTGGCACTAAGGAATACTGCAAACACACTGGCACTAAGGAATACTGCAAACACACTGGCACTAAGTTATACTGCAAACACACTGGCACTAAGGAATACTGCAAACACACTGGCACTAAGGAATACTGCAAACACACTGGCACTAAGGAATACTGCAAACACACTGGCACTAAGGAATACTGCAAACACACTGGCACTAAGTTATACTGCAAATACACTGGCACTAAGGAATACTGCAAACACACTGGCACTAAGGAATACTGCAAACACACTGGCACTAAGGAATACTGCAAACACACTGGCACTAAGGAATACTGCAAACACACTGGCACTAAGGAATTCCTCTGATGTGTGGATGTTATGTGTAACACATGAGTACATGCGTTTGGCCGTTGACTGTAGCTGCAGCAAATGTGTTTTTTTCCCCATTAGATAAGTGGCTGAATGTGGGACTCATCAAGGTCTTCTGAAACCTCTAAACCCGTTTGAGACCGTAGGGCAACCAGAGGGCAGGCATGAGGGTTGTTGAGATGGTTGACTCCTCATTCACACCTACAGCGGCATCATCCGGATGTGTGTGCAACAACAGTTCAACATTCACCACCTGCTTCCGTTTCTGTCAAGCCGTCTACGCAGACAGTTTGATACGTTGGATAAATCCAACATACGGACCTCACAGAACGCACTGCAACGGCCTCTGCAAGACAAACCCAGTGTTCAACTGGAAATGAATGTGCTTCTGGTGTATGAAAACGCAATGATGCTGTGAGTGTGATCGAGGCGCGGGGGTTGTCGAGATTGGTGAAGTTGAGCGTATATTTTTTATTTAACTGTTATATAACTTGGCAAGTCACCTATGAGACTCCCGATCGCGGCCGGTTGTGATACAGCCTGTGATACAGGGTCCGTAGTGACGCCTCTAGCACTGAGATGCAGTGCCTTAGACCACTGAACCAGGGTCTGTAGTGACGCCTCTAGCACTGAGATGCAGTGCCTTAGACCACTGAACCAGGGTCTGTAGTGACGCCTCTAGCACTGAGATGCAGTGCCTTAGACCACTGAACCAGGGTCTGTAGTGACGCCTCTAGCACTGAGATGCAGTGCCTTAGACCACTGAACCAGGGTCTGTAGTGACGCCTCTAGCACTGAGATGCAGTGCCTTAGACCACTGAACCAGGGTCTGTAGTGACGCCTCTAGCACTGAGATGCAGTGCCTTAGACCACTGAACCAGGGTCTGTAGTGACGCCTCTAGCACTGAGATGCAGTGCCTTAGACCACTGAACCAGGGTCTGTAGTGATGCCTCTAGCACTGAGATGCAGTGCCTTAGACCACTGAACCAGGGTCTGTAGTGACGCCTCTAGCACTGAGATGCAGTGCCTTAGACCACTGAACCAGGGTCTGTAGTGACGCCTCTAGCACTGAGATGCAGTGCCTTAGACCACTGAACCAGGGTCTGTAGTGACACCTCTAGCACTGAGATGCAGTGCCTTAGACCACTGAACCAGGGTCTGTAGTGACGCCTCTAGCACTGAGATGCAGTGCCTTAGACCACTGAACCAGGGTCTGTAGTGACGCCTCTAGCACTGAGATGCAGTGCCTTAGACCACTGCGCCACTTGGGAGCTAAGGATTCATTAGGAGAGAACATGCCTGGCCTCCTGTCCCCTCAGCACACTCAAAGATACACACACACACACACACGCACACGCACACGCACACGCACACACACACACAAAGATGTTGTAGGTGTCCATGCCCTAAACATATTACCTCAGTCAGTGACTCATTGGTGCTACATGTTTCAAGCAGACCACTATAGTCCCTGTGCCCAAGAACACCATAGTCTCTGTGTAACGGCTCTCGTTTGTAGAATGAGTAGACCAAGGCGCAGCGTGAAAAGTGTTCATGATTTTAATCTTCAAAAAACATTCAAACAAAATTACAAAAGGCGAAAACGAAAACGCACAGTTCTGTCAGGCAGAAACACTAAACAGAAAACAAGATCCCACAAACTCAGGTGAAAAACTGGCTGCCTAAGTATGATTCCCAATCAGCACTACCTATCAACACTACAATCCCAAACACCTTGAACCCACTCCAATTTGCATACCGCCCCAACAGATCCACAGATGACGCAATCTCTATTGCACTCCACACTGCCCTCTCCCACCTGGACAAAAGGAACACCTAGCATTCAACACCATAGTGTTCTCCAAGCTCATCACTAAGCTGAGGACCCTGGGACTAAACACCTCCCTCTGCAACTGGATCCTGGACTTCCTGACAGGCCGCACTCCAGGTGGTGAAGGTAGGAAACAACACATCCACCACGCTGACCATGAAATACGGGGTCCCTCAGGGGTGCATGCTTAGTCCCCTCCTGTACTCCCTGTTCACCCATGACTGCGTGGCCGTGCACGACTACAACATCATCACTAAGTTTGCTGATGACATGACTGTGGTAGGCCTGATCACCAACAACAATGCGACAGCCTGTAGGGAGGAGGTCAGAGACTGACAGGACAATAACCTTTTCCTCAATGTGATCAAAACAAATTAGCTGATCATTGACTACAGGAAAAGGAGGGCAGAGCGCGCCCCCCATTCACATCAATGAAGCTGCAATGGAGCGGGTCGAGAGCTTCAAGTTCCTCATTATCCACATCACTAAGGATCTTTCATGGTCCAAACACACCAAGACAGTCGTGAAGAGGGCACGACAACACCCCCAGGAGACTGAAAACATTTGATCCTCAACAAGTTCTACAGCTCCACAATTTAGAGCATATGGACTGGCTACATCACCGCTTCGTACGGCAACTGCTTGGCTTCCGACCGCAAGGCGCTACAGAGCGTACAGTCCGTACGGCCCAGTACATCACCGGGGCCAAGCTCCCTGCCATCCAGGAACTCTATACCAGGCGGTGTCAGGGGAAGGCCCAAAAAATTGTCAAAGACTCCAGCCACCTAGGTCATAAACCATTCTCTCTGCTACCACACGACAAGCTGTATCGATGCACTAAGTCTTTAACCAGCCGGACCCTGAACAGCTTCTACCCCCAAGTCAAAAGATTGCTAATTAGTTAAATAGTCCAGGTAGCGAATTGGCTAACTATCTACATTGACCCTTTTTTGCACTAACTTTGACTCATCACATACTCTGCTGCCACTGTTTATTATCTATCGTGTTGCCTAGTCACTCTATTCCTAGTTATATGTACACATGAAGTCCTAAGTTTACATACACTTAGGTTGGAGTCATTAATACTCGTTTTTCAACCACTCCACAAATATCTTGTTAACAAACTATAGTTTTGGAAAGTCCCTTAGGACATCTACTTTGTGTATGAAACATGTCATTTTTCCAACAATTGTTTACAGACAGATTATTTCACTTATAATTCACTGTATCACAATTCCAGTGGATCAGAAGTTTACATACACTAAGTTGATTATGTCATTAAACAGCTTGGAAAATTCCAGAAAATGATGTCATGGTTATAGAAGCTTCTGATAGGCTAATTGACATCATTTGAGTCAATTGGAGGTGTACCTGTGGATGTATTTCAAGGCCTACTTTCAAACTCAGTGCCTCTTTCTTTGCTTGGGAAAATCCAAAGAAATCAGCCAAGACCTCAAAAAAATAATTGTAGACCTCCACAAGTCTGGTTCATTCTTGGGAGCAAAAACGCCTGAAGGTACCACGTTCATCTGTACAAACAATAGTATGCAAGTATAAACACCATGGGACCATACAGCCTTCATACTGCCCAGGAAAGAGACCCGTTCTGTCTCCTAGAGATGAATGTACTTTGGTGCGAAAAGTGCAAATCAATCCCAGAACAACAGCAAAATACCTTGTGAAGATGCTGGAGGAAACAGGTACAGAAGTATCTATATCCACAATAAAACAAGTTCCATATCGGCATAACCTGAAAAGCTGCTCAGCAAGGAAGAAGCCACTGCTCCAAAACCGCCATTAAAAAGTTCAACTGCACACGGGGACAAAGATCGTACATTTTGGAGAAATGTCCTCTGGTCTGATGAAACAAAAATAGAACTGTTTGGCCATAATGACCATTGTCATGTTTGGAGGAAAAAGGGGGAAGCTTGCAAGCCAAAGAACACCATCCCAACCGTGAAGCACAGGGTGGCAGCATCATGTTGTGGGGGTGCTTTGCTGCAGGAGGGACTGGTACACTTCACAAAATAGATGGCATCAAGAGGCATGGAAATGATGTGGATGTATTGAGCAACATCTCACGACATATCAGTCAGGAAGTTAAAGCTTGGTCACAAATGGTTCTTCCAAATGCACATGACCCCAAGCATACTTCCAAAGTTGTTGCAAAATGGCTTAAGGACAACAAAGTCAAGGTATTGGAGTGGCATCACAAAGCCCTGACCTCAATCCTATGGAATATGTGGTCAGAACTGAAAAAGCCTGCGCGAGCAAGGAGGCCTACAAACCTGACTCAGTTACACCAGCTCTGTCAGGAGGAATGGGCCAAAATTCACCCAAGTTATTGTGGGAAGCTTGCGGAAGGCAACCTGAAACGTTTGACCCAGGTATGTTGTATCACGCTAGTGATACAGTTACTACATATGACTAGTGACAGCTCAGTGCCTTATGACCAGTGACAGCTCAGTTCCTTATGACCAGTGACAGCTCAGTTCCTTATGACCAGTGACAGCTCAGTGCCTTATGACCAGTGACAGCTCAGTTCCTTATGACTAGTGACAGCTCAGTGCCTTATGACCAGTGACAGCTCAGTTCCTTATGACTAGTGACAGCTCAGTGCCTTATGACCAGTGACAGCTCAGTTCCTTATGACCAGTGACAGCTCAGTTCCTTATGACTAGTGACAGCTCAGTTCCTTATGACCAGTGACAGCTCAGTTCCTTATGACCAGTGACAGCTCAGTTCCTTATGACCAGTGACAGCTCAGTGCCTTATGACTAGTGACAGCTCAGTGCCTTATGACTAGTGACAGCTCAGTTCCTTATGACTAGTGACAGCTCAGTTCCTTATGACTAGTGACAGCTCAGTTCCTTATGACTAGTGACAGCTCAGTGCCTTATGACTAGTGACAGCTCAGTGCCTTATGACTAGTGACAGCTAGTGACAGCTCAGTGCCTGACTAGTGACAGCTTATGACTAGTGACAGCTCAGTGCCTTATGACTAGTGACAGCTCAGTTCCTTATGACCAGTGACAGCTCAGTTCCTTATGACCAGTGACAGCTCAGTTCCTTATGACCAGTGACAGCTCAGTTCCTTATGACCAGTGACAGCTCAGTTCCTTATAACCAGTGACAGCTCAGTGCCTTATGACCAGTGACAGCTCAGTGCCTTATGACCAGTGACAGCTCATGTTGACAGCTTATTCCTTATGACCAGTGACAGCTCAGTGCCTTATGACTAGTGACAGCTCAGTGCCTTATAACTAGTGACAGCTCAGTTCCTTATGACCAGTGACAGCTCAGTTCCTTATGACCAGTGACAGCTCAGTGCCTTATGACCAGTGACAGCTCAGTGCCTTATGACCAGTGACAGCTCAGTTCCTTATAACCAGTGACAGCTCAGTTCCTTATGACTAGTGACAGCTCAGTGCCTTATGAACTCAGTGACAGCTCAGTGCCTTATGACTAGTGACAGCTCAGTTCCTTATAACCAGTGACAGCTCAGTGCCTTATGACCAGTGACAGCTCAGTGCCTTATGACTAGTGACAGCTCAGTGCCTTATAACCAGTGACAGCTCAGTGCCTTATGACTAGTGACAGCTCAGTGCGTTATGACTAGTGACAGCTCAGTGCCTTATAACCAGTGACAGCTCAGTGCCTTATGACTAGTGACAGCTCAGTTCCTTATGACTAGTGACAGCTCAGTGCCTTATAACTAGTGACAGCTCAGTGCCTTATGACTAGTGACAGCTCAGTTCCTTATGACCATTGACAGCTCAGTGCCTTATGACCAGTGACAGCTCAGTTCCTTATGACTAGTGACAGCTCAGTGCCTTATGACTAGTGACAGCTCAGTGCCTTATGACTAGTGACAGCTCAGTTCCTTATGACTAGTGACAGCTCAGTGCCTTATGACTAGTGACAGCTCAGTGCCTTATGACTAGTGACAGCTCAGTTCCTTATGACCAGTGACAGCTCAGTGCCTTATGACCAGTGACAGCTCAGTGCCTTATGACTAGTGACAGCTCAGTTCCTTATGACTAGTGACAGCTCAGTTCCTTATGACTAGTGACAGCTCAGTTCCTTATGACCAGTGACAGCTCAGTGCCTTATGACCAGTGACAGCTCAGTGCCTTATGACCAGTGACAGCTCAGTTCCTTGCCTTATGACTAGTGACAGCTCAGTTCCTTATGACTAGTGACAGCTCAGTGATGACAGTGACAGCTCAGTTTATGACTAGTGACAGCTCAGTGCCTTATGACCAGTGACAGCTCAGTTCCTTATGACTAGTGACAGTGATGACTAGCTCAGTTATGACTAGTGACAGCTCAGTTCCTTATGACCAGTGACAGCTCAGTTCCTTATGACCAGTGACAGCTCAGTGCCTTATGACCAGTGACAGCTCAGTGCCTTATGACCTCAGTGACAGCTCAGTGCCTTATGACCAGTGACAGCTCAGTGCCTTATGACCAGTGACAGCTCAGTGCCTTATGACCAGTGACAGCTCAGTGCCTTATGACCAGTGACAGCTCAGTGCCTTATGACCAGTGACAGCTCAGTGCCTTATGACCAGTGACAGCTCAGTGCCTTATGACCAGTGACAGCTCAGTGCCTTATGACCAGTGACAGCTCAGTGCCTTATGACCAGTGACAGCTCAGTGCCTTATGACCAGTGACAGCTCAGTGCCTTATGACCAGTGACAGCTCAGTGCCTTATAACCAGTGACAGCTCAGTGCCTTATGACTAGTGACAGCTCAGTGCCTTATAACCAGTGACAGCTCAGTGCCTTATGACCAGTGACAGCTCAGTGCCTTATGACTAGTGATAACCAGTGACAGCTCAGTGCCTTATGACTAGTGACAGCTCAGTGCGTTATGACTAGTGACAGCTCAGTGCCTTATAACCAGTGACAGCTCAGTGCCTTATGACTAACAGCTCAGTTCCTTATGACTAGTGACAGCTCAGTGCCTTATAACTAGTGACAGCTCAGTGCCTTACTAGCTCAGTTCCTTATGACCATTGACAGCTCAGTGATGACCAGTGACAGCTCAGTTCCTTATGACTTGACAGCTCAGTTCCTTATACTAGTGACAGCTCAGTGCCTTATGACTAGTGACAGCTCAGTTCCTTATACTAGTGACAGCTCAGTGCCTTATGACTAGTGACAGCTCAGTTCCTTATGACTAGTGACAGCTCAGTTCCTTATGACTAGTGACAGCTCAGTTCCTTATGACTAGTGACAGCTCAGTTCCTTATGACCAGTGACAGCTCAGTTCCTTATGACCAGTGACAGCTCAGTTCCTTATGACCAGTGACAGCTCAGTTCCTTATAACCAGTGACAGCTCAGTTCCTTATGACCAGTGACAGCTCAGTTCCTTATAACCAGTGACAGCTCAGTTCCTTATGACCAGTGACAGCTCAGTTCCTTATAACCAGTGACAGCTCAGTTCCTTATAACCAGTGACAGCTCAGTTCCTTATAACCAGTGACAGCTCAGTGCCTTATGACCAGTGACAGCTCAGTGCCTTATGACCAGTGACAGCTCAGTTCCTTATAACCAGTGACAGCTCAGTTCCTTATAACCAGTGACAGCTCAGTTCCTTATAACCAGTGACAGCTCAGTTCCTTATAACCAGTGACAGCTCAGTTCCTTATAACCAGTGACAGCTCAGTGTCTTATAACCAGTGACAGTTGTCTTATGACCAGTGACAGCTGACAGCTCAGTTCCTTATAACCAGTGACAGCTCAGTTCCTTATAACCAGTGACAGCTCAGTTCCTTATAACCAGTGACAGCTCAGTTCCTTATAACCAGTGACAGCTCAGTTCCTTATAACCAGTGACAGCTCAGTGTCTTGACTGAAGCTGAACAGATCATAGATTTGGCGAATGCCTATGTGTGTTATTTTTTTTTACAAATCTTTTTCAATTAAGAACAACTTCTTATTTACAATGACGGCCTAGCAAGAGGCAAAAGGCCCCCTGTGGGGGAGGGGTTGAGGATTCAGTGGGGGAGGGGTTGAGGATTCAGTGGGGGAGGGGTTGAGGATTCAGTGGGGGAGGGGTTGAGGATTCAGTGGGGCAGGGGTTGAGGATTCAGTGGGGGAGGGGTTGAGGATTCAGTGGAGCAGGGGTTGAGGATTCAGTGGGGAGGGGTTGAGGATTCAGTGGGGGAGGGGTTGAGGATTCAGTGGGGGAGGGGTTGAGGATTCAGTGGGGGAGGGGTTGAGGATTCAGTGGGGCAGGGGTTGAGGATTCAGTGGGGCAGGGGTTGAGGATTCAGTGGGGCAGGGGTTGAGGATTCAGTGGGGCAGGGGTTGAGGATTCAGTGGGGCAGGGGTTGAGGATTCAGTGGGGGAGGGGTTGAGGATTCAGTGGAGCAGGGGTTGAGGATTCAGTGGGGGAGGGGTTGAGGATTCAGTGGGGGAGGGGTTGAGGATTCAGTGGGGGAGGGGTTGAGGATTCAGTGGGGCAGGGGTTGAGGATTCAGTGGGGCAGGGGTTGAGGATTCAGTGGGGCAGGGGTTGAGGATTCAGTGGGGCAGGGGTTGAGGATTCAGTGGGGCAGGGGTTGAGGATTCAGTGGGGCAGGGGTTGAGGATTCAGTGGGGGAGGGGTTGAGGATTCAGTGGGGCAGGGGTTGAGGATTCAGTGGGGGAGGGGTTAAGGACTCAGTGGGGGAGGGGTTGAAGAGTCAGTGGGGCAGGGGTTGAGGATTCTGTGGGGAGGGGTTGAGGATTATGTGGGAGAGGGGTTGAGGATTCTGTGGGGGAGGGGTTGAGGATTATGTGGGGGAGGGGTTGAGGATTCTGTGGGGCAGGGGTTGAGGATTCAGTGGGGGAGGGGGTTGAGGATTCAGTGGGGCAGGGGTGAGGATTCAGTGGGGCAGGGGTGAGGATTCTGTGGGGGAGGGGTTGAGGATATTGTGGGGGAGGGGTTGAGGATTCAGTGGGGCAGGGGTTGAGGATTCTGTGGGGGAGGGGTTGAGGATTCTGTGGGGGAGGGGTTGAGGATTCTGTGGGGGAGGGGTTGAGGATTCTGTGGGGGAGGGGTTGAGGATTCTGGGGGGTTGGGGTTGAGGATTGTGTGGGGGAGGGGTTGAGGATTGTGTGGGGGAGGGGTTGAGGATTCCCAATAAGGGAGACATTGCCATGGAAACAAAGCACATTACGACAAGAGAGACATCACCATGGAAACAAAGTACATCACGATAAAGGAGACATTGCCATGGAAACAAAGCACATAACAATAAGGGAGACATTGCCATGGAAACAAAGCACATAACAATAAGGGAGACATTGCCATGGAAACAAAGCACATAACAATAAGGGAGACATTGCCATGGAAACAAAGCACATAACAATAAGGGAGACATTGCCATGGAAACAAAGCACATAACAATAAGGGAGACATTGCCATGGAAACAAAGCACATAACAATAAGGGAGACATTGCCATGGAAACAAAGCACATAACAATAAGGGAGACATTGCCATGGAAACAAAGCACATCACAACAAGGGAGACATTGCCATGGAAAGAAAGAATATCACAATAAGGGAGACATTGCCATGGAAACAAAGCACATCACGACAAGGAGACATTGCCATGGAAACAAAACACATCTTGACAAGGGAGACATTGCCATGGAAAGAAAGAATATCACAATAAGGGAGACATTGCCATGGAAACAAAGCACATCACGACAAGGGAGACATTGCCATGGAAACAAAACACATCTTGACAAGGGAGACATTGCCATGGAAACAAAGCACATCACAACAAGGGAGACATTGCCATGGAAAGAAAGAATATCACAATAAGGGAGACATTGCCATGGAAACAAAGCACATCACGACAAGGGAGACATTGCCATGGAAACAAAGCACATCACGACAAGGGAGACATTGCCATGGAAACAAAGCACATCACAACAAGGGAGACATTGCCATGGAAACAAAGCACATCACAACAAGGGAGACATTGCCATGGAAAGAAAGAATATCACAATAAGGGAGACATTGCCATGGAAACAAAGCACATCACGACAAGAGAGACATCGCCGTGTAAACAAATCACATCACGACAAGAGAGATATTGCCATGGAAACAAAGCACATCATGATGAGAGACATCGTGAATACGTCAATAAATGTGTAAATATTTCTAAAAACATGGTTTCTTTTTATCATTATTGGGTTTTGTGTGTAAATGGGCGAGAAAAAAAATATTGAATCCATTTTGTAACACAACAAAATGTTGAATAAGTCAAAGGGTCTGAATACACTCTGAAGACACTATAGTTGCAAAGCAGTTCTGAACTTTATTTGCTTTTTGACCGAAGCCTACTGTGCTATATTATTGATTTTGTTTTCAAACGAGCAAATGCAAATGCGATATGCTCAAGGCATCTGAATATATTAAATTCTTTCCACCCATCTTGTAGTGAAGTGAACACAGTATAGACTCCCACTGAATGTTTCAGCCGAGGCTAAGCCAGCAAGAATAGCAGAGTAGCCTACAGCCTCCAGATGAAACCAGGCACTGAACATAATAAAATAGGAAATATAGTATAGTTCTAATCGGGGACATTTCCTGTAGTCGAGCAATTTAATGAGCGGAAAAATGAGTCTTTTACAGTATGTTCACACCACAAATACTTCGGGGAACGTCTGCCATGTTTTGTCTAGAAAAATAAACGGGCTGTGAATTTATCGACGGGGTTGACAGACGGGGGTATTTTATTAGTTGGTTGATTTGAGAGGCAATGTTGTTGTTTTTTCACAGGGGGGGGAAATATTAGTCCCATCGTCCTTATGCGAGGGACTCGAGGGATCCCGTGTTGTCAATACCCCCCTCGGTGAGTGTGTTTGACAGAGGCGAGTTGCTAGTGGAGGCCAGAGTGTAGCAGAGCAGACCTGGGATCAAATACTACTTGAGATCATTTGACATACATTAGCTGTGCTTCATTGAGCCTGGTGCAATGGAACCTAGAATTGCCTGGTGCAATGGAACCTAGAATTGCCTGGTGCAATGGAACCTAGAATTGTAGAAAAACTCTGCCCTTTTGTCCCATCACGCAGGCAAAATCAAATGCTACAAGTATTTGAAAGATTTCAAATAACATTTGAACCCAGGTCTGGAGAGGAGGAAGGTATGTCGTCTCGTCCGCTTTTCACAGCGTCCCACCATGCTCAGACGTTGGCCATGACACGTTTATTGTAACGTTTCTTATCTCTTGGAATGTGCCAATGATTTACACAGAGCGTCGTTCGAAGCCGGACTACAGAGCTCCTCAAAGGAAGGAGGGCTTGGTTGAAAAGTAAATCACGTTTATGATGTCAGAATATCTTTACCTTAAATGGAAAGAGGCTTCTGATTTTGATATGAGCCTGCATTTGAGACTAACGTGTGAAGCCTAGTTTCCCAGGGCTTGATTGAGCTTGTCTGGTGTTTCAATCTTCACTTACGTGTTAAACGTCACTAACTTAACTCCTGTACAGGACTTAATATCCATTTCCAGCTTCCCAGAGCGCTTGGAGAGAGCTACTGACAGTCTCCTTCATACTGAACTGTGTGATCTATATCCCTAACCTGGGCAGTACTGGTGTGTTCTAACCTGGGCAGTACAGGTGTGTTCTAGCCTGGAGAGTACTGGTGTGCTCTAACCTGGAGAGTACTGGTGTGTTCTAACCTGGGCAGTACTGGTGTGTTCTAACCTGGAGAGTACTGGTGTGTTCTAATCTGGGCAGTACTGGTGTGTTCTAACCTGGAGAGTACAGGTGTGTTCTAATCTGGGCAGTACTGGTGTGTTCTAACCTGGAGAGTACTGGTGTGTTCTAATCTGGGCAGTACTGGTGTGTTCTAACCTGGAGAGTACTGGTGTGTTCTAATCTGGGCAGTACTGGTGTGTTCTAACCTGGAGAGTACAGGTGTGTTCTAACCTGGAGAGTACAGGTGTGTTCTAGCCTGGAGAGTACAGGTGTGTTCTAACCTGGAGAGTACAGGTGTGTTCTAGCCTGGAGAGTACAGGTGTGTTCTAACCTGGAGAGTACAGGTGTGTTCTAACCTGGAGAGTACAGGTGTGTTCTAACCTGGAGAGTACAGGTGTGTTCTAGCCTGGAGAGTACTGGTGTGTTCAAGCCTGGAGAGTACAGGTGTGTTCTAACCTGGAGAGTACTGGTGTGTTCTAACCTGGAGAGTACAGGTGTGTTCTAACCTGGAGAGTACAGGTGTGTTCTAGCCTGGAGAGTACTGGTGTGTTCTAACCTGGAGAGTACAGGTGTGTTCTAGCCTGGAGAGTACTGGTGTGTTCTAACCTGGAGAGTACAGGTGTGTTCTAGCCTGGAGAGTACAGGTGTGTTCTAGCCTGGAGAGTACAGGTGTGTTCTAACCTGGAGAGTACAGGTGTGTTCTAACCTGGAGAGTACAGGTGTGTTCTAACCTGGGCAGTACTGGTGTGTTCTAACCTGGAGAGTACAGGTGTGTTCTAACCTGGGCAGTACTGGTGTGTTCTAGCCTGGAGAGTACAGGTGTGTTCTAACCTGGGCAGTACTGGTGTGTTCTAACCTGGAGAGTACAGGTGTGTTCTAGCCTGGAGAGTACTACAGGTTCTAACCTGGAGAGTACATGTGTGTTCTAGCCTGATAGAGTACATGTGTGTTCTAACCTGGAGAGTACAGGTGTGTTCTAACCTGGAGAGTACAGGTGTGTTTTAACCTGGAGAGTACAGGTGTGTTCTTGGAGAGTCTAGCCTGGACAGGTGTGTTCTAACCTGGAGAGTACAGGTGTGTTCTAGCCTGGAGAGTATCTGGTGTGTTCTTAACCTGGAGTGCTCAGGTGTTTGTTCTAGACTGGAGAGTACAGGTGTGTTCTAACCTGGATAGTACAGGTGTGTTCTAACCTGGAGAGTACAGGTGTGTTCTAACCTGGAGAGTACAGGTGTGTTCTAGCCTGGAGAGTACAGGTGTGTTCTAACCTGGAGAGTACAGGTGTGTTCTAACCTGGAGAGTACAGGTGTGTTCTAACCTGGGCAGTACTGGTGTGTTCTAACCTGGAGAGTACAGGTGTGTTCTAACCTGGAGAGTACAGGTGTGTTCTAGCCTGGAGAGTACAGGTGTGTTCTAACCTGGGCAGTACTGGTGTGTTCTAACCTGGAGAGTACAGGTGTGTTCTAACCTGGAGAGTACAGGTGTGTTCTAACCTGGGCAGTACTGGTGTGTTCTAACCTGGAGAGTACAGGTGTGTTCTAACCTGGAGAGTACAGGTGTGTTCTAGCCTGGAGAGTACAGGTGTGTTCTAACCTGGAGAGTACAGGTGTGTTCTAACCTGGAGAGTACAGGTGTGTTCTAACCTGGAGAGTACAGGTGTGTTCTAACCTGGGCAGTACTGGTGTGTTCTAACCTGGAGAGTACAGGTGTGTTCTAACCTGGAGAGTACAGGTGTGTTCTAGCCTGGAGAGTACAGGTGTGTTCTAGCCTGGAGAGTACAGGTGTGTTCTAACCTGGAGAGTACAGGTGTGTTCTAACCTGGGCAGTACTGGTGTGTTCTAACCTGGAGAGTACAGGTGTGTTCTAACCTGGAGAGTACAGGTGTGTTCTAACCTGGGCAGTACTGGTGTGTTCTAACCTGGAGAGTACAGGTGTGTTCTAACCTGGAGAGTACAGGTGTGTTCTAACCTGGGCAGTACTGGTGTGTTCTAACCTGGAGAGTACAGGTGTGTTCTAACCTGGAGAGTACAGGTGTGTTCTAGCCTGGAGAGTACAGGTGTGTTCTAGCCTGGAGAGTACAGGTGTGTTCTAGCCTGGAGAGTACAGGTGTGTTCTACCATAAATGCTTGAGGAGAAAATATTTTAAAAATGTATCTTATGCTGTCTAGTATCTATAATACAGGCTATAGGACAGTGATCACTAAGGTCACTTTCAAACACACCAAAATACATGTAGTTATGTCACCCTGATCTTTTTCACCTGTCTTTGTGATTGTCTCCAACCCCCTCCAGGTGTCGCCCATCTTCCCCATTATCCCCTGTGTATTTATACCAGTGCTCACTGTTTGTCTGTTGCCAGTTCGTCTTGTTTCTCAAGTCAACCAGCGTTTTTGTGTCTCAGCCCCTGCTTTTCCCCAGTCTCGCTTTTTCTCACCCTCCTGGGTTTGATCCTTGCCTGTCCTAACTCTGAGCCCTTCTCCCTGATCACTTTGCCTGCCCCTGAGCCTGCCTGACCACTCTGCCTGCCCCTGAGCCTGCCTGCCTGACCACTCTGCCTGCCCCTGAGCCTGCCTGACCAGTATGCCTGCCCCTGAGCCTGCCTGCCTGACCACTCTGCCTGCCCCTGAGCCTGCCTGACCACTCTGCCTGCCCCTGAGCCTGCCTGCCTGACCACTCTGCCTGCCCCTGAGCCTGCCTGCCTGACCACTCTGCCTGCCCCTGAGCCTGCCTGACCACTCTGCCTGCCCCTGAGCCTGCCTGACCACTCTGCCTGCCCCTGAGCCTGCCTGCCTGACCACTCTGCCTGCCCCTGAGCCTGCCTGACCACTCTGCCTGCCCCTGAGCCTGCCTGCCTGACCACTCTGCCTGCCCCTGAGCCTGCCTGACCACTCTGCCTGCCCCTGAGCCTGCCTGCCTGACCACTCTGCCTGCCCCTGAGCCTGCCTGACCACTCTGCCTGCCCCTGAGCCTGCCTGCCTGACCACTCTGCCTGCCCCTGAGCCTGCCTGCCTGACCACTCTGCCTGCCCCTGAGCCTGCCTGACCACTCTGCCTGCCCCTGAGCCTGCCTGCCTGACCACTCTGCCTGAGCCTGACCTGCCTGACCACTCTGCCTGCCCCTGAGCCTGCCTCTGACCACTCTGCCTGCCCTGAGCCTGCCTGCCCACTCTGCCTGCCCCTGAGCCTGACTGACCACTCTGCCTGCCCCTGAGCCTGCTGCCTGACCACTCTGCCTGCCCCTGAGCCTGACTGACCACTCTGCCTGCCCCTGAGCCTGCTGCCACTCTGCCTGCCCCTGAGCCTGTCTGACCACTCTGCCTGCCCCTGAGCCTGCCTGACCACTCTGCCTGCCCCTGAGCCTGCCTGACCACTCTGCCTGCCCCTGAGCCTGTCTGACCACTCTGCCTGCCCCTGAGCCTGCCTGACCACTCTGCCCCCTGCCCCTGAGCCTGCCTGCCTGAGCCCCTGAGCCTGCCTGCCTGACCACTCTGCCTGCCCCTGAGCCTGCCTGCCTGACCACTCTGCCTGCCCCTGAGCCTGTCTGACCACTCTGCCTGCCCCTGAGCCTGCCTGACCACTCTGCCTGCCCCTGAGCCTGCCTGCCTGACCACTCTGCCTGCCCCTGAGCCTGTCTGACCACTCTGCCTGCCCCTGAGCCTGCCTGTCTGACCACTCTGCCTGCCCCTGAGCCTGCCTGTCTGACCACTCTGCCTGCCCCTGAGCCTGTCTGACCACTCTGCCTGCCCCTGAGCCTGTCTGCCTGACCACTCTGCCTGCCCCTGAGCCTGCCTGTCTGACCACTCTGCCTGCCCCTGAGCCTGCCTGACCACTCTGCCTGCCCCTGAGCCTGCCTGACCACTCTGCCTGCCCCTGAGCCTGTCTGACCACTCTGCCTGCCCCTGAGCCTGCCTGACCACTCTGCCTGCCCCTGAGCCTGCCTGACCACTCTGCCTGCCCCTGAGCCTGCCTGACCACTCTGCCTGCCCCTGAGCCTGCCTGACCACTCTGCCTGCCCCTGAGCCTGTCTGACCACTCTGCCTGCCCCTGAGCCTGTCTGACCACTCTGCCTGCCCCTGAGCCTGTCTGACCACTCTGCCTGACCCTGACCCTGAGCCTGCCTGCCGTCCGGTACCTCTGCTTTACTGACCCCTGCCTGCCCCTCTGGTTTACCGACCCCTGCCTGCCCCTCTGGTTTACTGACCCCTGCCTGACCTCTGGTTTACTGACCCCTGCCTGCCCCTCTGGTTTATTGACCCCTGCCTGCCCCTCTGGTTTACTGACCCCCTGCCTGCCCCTCTGGTTTACTGACCCCTGCCTGCCCCTCTGGTTTACTGACCCCTGCCTGCCCCTCTGGTTTACTGACCCCTGCCTGCCCCTCTGGTTTACTGACCCCTGCCTGCCCCTCTGGTTTACTGACCCCTGCCTGCCCCTCTGGTTTACTGACCCCTGCCTGCCCCTCTGGTTTACTGACCCCTGCCTGCCCCTCTGGTTTACTTGACCCCTGCCTGCCCCTCTGGTTTACTGACCCCTGCCTGCCCCTCTGGTTTACTGACCCCTGCCTGCCCCTCTGGTTTACTGACCCCTGCCTGCCCCTCTGGTTTACTGACCCCTGCCTGCCCCTCTGGTTTACTGACCCCTGCCTGCCCCTCTGGTTTACTGACCCCTGCCTGCCCCTCTGGTTTACTGACCCCTGCCTGCCTTGTCCTGTCTGTTGCCCCTGTTGGATTATTAAACCCGTGTTAATTCAACGTTGTCTGCATCTGGGTCTTACCTTCATACCTGATAACCATTATCCATGCACTGTCCCTACCTTCATACCTGATAACCATTATCCATGCACTGTCCCTACCTTCATACCTGATAACCATTATCCATGCACTGTCCCTACCTTCATACCTGATAACCATTATCCATGCACTGTCCCTACCTTCATACCTGATAACCATTATCCATGCACTGTCCCTACCTTCATACCTGATAACCATTATCCATGCACTGTCCCTACCTTCATACCTGATAACCATTATCCATGCACTGTCCCTACCTTCATACCTGATAACCATTATCCATGCACTGTCCCTACCTTCATACCTGATAACCATTATCCATGCACTGTCCCTACCTTCATACCTGATAACCATTATCCATGCACTGTCCCTACCTTCATACCTGATAACCATTATCCATGCACTGTCCCTACCTTCATACCTGATAACTTATGGGGGTTATTTGTGAGAATTAAATCTAATAATGAGGATCTATCAAGATTTTTCCCATTTAACCGAGTAGGTTTTGTGATTAGCTGGGTTAGATTCAGATCAAAACAAATGTTCTTGAAGTTATCAGAGATGGGTGACAGCCAGTCCAGGTTGAAGTCTGTCACGACTTCCGCCGAGGTTGGTCCTTCTCCTTGTTCGGGCGGCTTTCGGGGGTCGACGTCACCACCGATCCATGTTTGATTTTCGTTTTGTTTCGTCTACATTGTACACACCTGGTTTCCATCCCATAATCATGTTCCTTATTTAACCCTCTGGCTTCCCCTTTTGTTTTGTGCATGATTGTTTTTTTTGTCAAGTGGTTCCGTGTTCTGGACTGTTTATGTTTATACTTGTTGGATTATTGTTGATATTGAGTAAATATCATGGCTTTACTCATACCTGTGTCTTGCGCCTGACTCCACTTTACTCCATTCATCTGGAACAATGACAAAGTCACCTAAGACCACCAGTTCAGATGGTTTTAAATGGTCAGCTATGATACTTAGTCACATCAACTACCTCCCTAGCCCGGAGAGTACATGCACAACTGTGGAGCTGCAAAGTCCTTGCTGTGGCAGTTTGGTTGGGGAAGGCTATTGTTGATAAGGAGCAGGAACTGGAGACACAACAGGGTTGAGATGAAAATATCTCTGTTGTCATATTGAGTGTTGGGTCTGAAACCAGTTGAGGAACATGCCACTCTGGGCCTATGGGCCCCCCCCCCCCAATCCCCCAAGTGGTTTGGTCCCATTGCTCACACATCGTCTTGTAGGAAACAGACATGAGGAGGCAGACACTGTGACAGCTTGTTGATGCTCATAGTCACTAGAGAGGAATCACGTTTGTTATGTAACAAAACCACTGCACATTGGGAAGACCACAGAACGTGGCAGAGAAGAGGCTATGTTTACTCTATAATCCAGCACTATTGTGATGTCACAATAGCTTCATGTTCTCATAACCAGGGTTGTGTAGGGTCAACCACGTTGTGACCCAGACCATTTTTTGACATAAATCCCTAGTCTATTCATGACCTCATACTTTTAACCGTGTTTGGGCTCTTGCGCTATAGCCACACCCCTGTTATTATTAGTACGTCAACTACAGTTGGAAGGCTTTGGTAGGTTGACTGGAACTGGGATTGGCTGGGAGCCAAGAAGGGCAGGGCCAGAACCATTGCTGCGGCCTGCGTTGCGATTAACGACGCTTAACTGCTTGAATAATAGATGACTTTTTGATTAGAATGTATAATGTCACGTGGGCTACTAACATTCTCTGATGTATTGTAAATGCTATTCATGTTGGAGATATTAATATCAACGTTTAAAGACGGCTGAGCCTCATGCAATGTGAAACATTAGATCGTTAGAGTTCATTTGATTAAAGGAACTAGGACAATGTTACTAATTGGCCATTGTTGCTCATATCATTAACAAGAGAACAGATTGGAAATGATGCATTACAATAACATTCATGGAATCAACAATCTAGCTACAATATTAAACCTGATCCACCCTCTTAAAAAAAGAAGAAAAAAAACAGAATAAAATAGGACCCTGTTATGTTGCTTTACTGAAGTCTTTCTCTGTCAACAAATAAGCCATATTGTTGTGAACTACTCTGTGAAAATGTCTGACTAATGTTAGATGTTCAATATTCTTCCTTAGGACTCGTAATTGTTTGGCATCTGTAAAAAGGAGGACTATGATGGTACAGTTGGTTGGCTGCCAGTGCGGTGGCCCACTCAGGCCTGCTCTGTTGGCTTTTATTGGGCCCGTTAACCTTAATGTGGTGGCAGTATGAGCTGTGTGTTCCTGGTGAAATATCAGAGCCGACAGGGAAGGCAACACATCACCCAGAGGGTGGCATGGCTCCAGAGACAGTCAATCTGAGAAGCACCAGGCCTGATGACAGACTGCCATCCCCAGACCCTCTCACTACTCTGCCCTGCGTTCACTCCCCTTTGTGTGGTTCCACTCCCTAACAAAGACACTGCTATTGTTTATTTACTGAACTGTATGAAGTGACAGCACACAGAGAACACACGGGGAACACACAGAGAACACACGGGGAACACACAGAGAACACACGGGGAACACACAGAGAACACACGGGGAACACACAGAGAACACACGGGGAACACACAGAGAACACACGGGAACACACAGAGAACACACGGGGAACACACAGAGAACACACGGGGAACACACAGAGAACACACGGGGAGCACACAGAGAACACACAGAGAACACACGGGAACACACAGAGAACACACGGGGAACACACAGAGAACACACGGGAACACAGAGAACACACGGGGAGCACACAGAGAACACACGGGGAGCACACGGGGAACACACGGGGAGCACACAGAGAACACACAGAGAACACACAGAGAACACACAGGGAACACACAGGGAGCACACAGGGAACACACAGGGAACACACAGGGAACACACAGGGAACACACAGGGAACACACAGGGAACACACAGGGAACACACAGGGAACACACGGGGAACACACGGGGAACACACGGGGAGCACACGGGGAACACACGGGGAACACACAGAGAACACACAGGGAACACACCCAGGACAATGGATCAGATCCTCTGTTTGGACCACCACCCAGGACAATGGATCAGATCCTCTGTTTGGACCACCACCCAGGACAATGGATCAGATCCTCTGTTTGGACCACCACCCAGGACAATAGATCAGATCCTCTGTTTGGACCACCACCCAGGACAATAGATCAGATCCTCTGTTTGGACCACCACCCAGGACAATAGATCAGATCCTCTGTTTGGACCACCACCCAGGACAATATATCAGATCCTCTGTTCAGACCACCACCCAGGACAATGGATCAGATCCTCTGTATGGACCACCACCCAGGACAATGGATCAGATCCTCTGTTGGACCACCACCCAGGACAATAGATCAGATCCTCTGTTTGGACCACCACCCAGGACAATGGATCAGATCCTCTGTTTGGACCACCACCCAGGACAATAGATCAGATCCTCTGTTTGGACCACCACCCAGGACAATAGATCAGATCCTCTGTTTGGACCACCACCCAGGACAATAGATCAGATCCTCTGTTGGACCACCACCCAGGACAATAGATCAGATCCTCTGTTTGGACCACCACCCAGGACAATAGATCAGATCCTCTGTTTGGACCACCACCCAGGACAATGGATCAGATCCTCTGTTGGACCACCACCCAGGACAATAGATCAGATCCTCTGTTGGACCACCACCCAGGACAATAGATCAGATCCTCTGTTTGGACCACCACCCAGGACAATATATCAGATCCTCTGTTCAGACCACCACCCAGGACAATGGATCAGATCCTCTGTATGGACCACCACCCAGGACAATGGATCATATCCTCTGTTTGGACCACCACCCAGGACAATGGATCAGATCCTCTGTTGGACCACCACCCAGGACAATGGATCAGATCCTCTGTTTGGACCACCACCCAGGACAATGGATCAGATCCTCTGTTGGACCACCACCCAGGACAATGGATCAGATCCTCTGTATGGACCACCACCCAGGACAATAGATCAGATCCTCTGTTGGACCACCACCCAGGACAATAGATCAGATCCTCTGTTTGGACCACCACCCAGGACAATAGATCAGATCCTCTGTTCAGACCACCACCCAGGACAATGGATCAGATCCTCTGTATGGACCACCACCCAGGACAATGGATCAGATCCTCTGTTTGGACCACCACCCAGGACAATGGATCAGATCCTCTGTATGGACCACCACCCAGGACAATAGATCAGATCCTCTGTATGGACCACCACCCAGGACAATGGATCAGATCCTCTGTTTGGACCACCACCCAGGACAATGGATCAGATCCTCTGTTTGGACCACCACCCAGGACAATGGATCTAATCCCAGTAGTCAACCAAAAAACAAAGAAGGGGCAGACGAAGCGGCCACCAGGCCAGGCTCTGTAGATCTGCACATCGCCCACCGCTCCCGAGTATACTACTAGCCAATGCCCAGTCTCTTGACAACAAGGTAGATGAAATTTGAGCAAGGGTTGCCTTCCAGAGAGACACCAGAGACTGTAACATCCTCTGCTTCATGGAAACATGGCTCTTCTCGGGATATGTTGTCGGAATCGGTTCAGCCACCGGGCTTCTCCATGCATCACGCCGACAGAGATAAACACCTCTCTGGGAAGAGGAAGGGCGGGGGTGTATGCCTCATGATTAACGACTCATGGTTTAATCATAACAACATACAGGAACTCAAGTCCTTCTGCTCACCCAACCTAGAATTCCTTACAATCAAATGCCGGCCATATTATCTCCCAAGAGAAATCTCGTTAGTTATCGTCACAGCTGTGTACATTCCCCGTCAAGCAGACACCACCACGGCCCTCAAGGAACTTCACTGGACTCTATGTAAACTGGAAACCATACTGTATATACTGAGGCTGCATTTATTGTAGCTGGAGATTTTAACAAAGCAAGATTGAGTACAAGGCTACCTAAATTCTAACAGCATATTGATTGTAGTACACGCGGGGGTAATACCCTCGATCACTGCTACTCTAACTTCTGCGATGCATACAAAGCCCTCCCCTGCCCTCCCTTCGGTAAATCCGACCACGATGCCATCTTGCTCCTACCGTCTTATAGGCAGAAACTTAAACAGAATGTACCAGTGACTAGAACCATTCAACGCTGGTTTGACCAATCGGAATCCACGCTTAAAGATTGTCTTGATCATGCGGACTGGGATATGTTCCGGTCAGCCTCAGAGAACAACATTGATCTATATGCTGACTCTGTGAGTGAGTTCAAAAGGAAGTGCATTGGAGATGTTGTACCCACCGTGACTATTAAAACCTACCCTAACCAGAAACCGTGGATGGATGGCGGCATTCATGCAAAACTGAAAGCGCGAACCACCGCATTTAACCATGGAAAGAGGTCTGGGAATTTGGCTGAATATAAACAGTGTAGTTATTCCCTCCGCAAGACAATCAAACAAGCGAAATGTCAGTACAAGGACAAAGTGGAGTTGCAATTCAATGGCGATTCCAGACAAACTAAACACCTTCTTTGCCCACTTTGAGGATAATACAGTGCCACCGTATCGGCCCGCTAACAAGTACTGCGCCCCTCCCCCCTTCTTTGTGGCCGTCGTGAGTAAAACATTTAAACGTGTTAACCCTCGCGAGGCTGCTGGCTCAGACGGCATCCCTAGCCATGTCCTCAGAGCATGCGCAGACCAGCTGGCTGGTGTGTTTACGGACATATTCAATCACTCCCTATCCCAGTCTGCTGTACCCACATGCTTCAAGATGGCCACCATTTTTCCTGTGCCCAAGAAGAAAAATCTAACTGAACTAAATGACTATCTCCCCGTAGCACTCACTTCTGTCATCATGAAGTGCTTTGAGAGACTAGTCAAAGATCATATCACCTCCACATTACCGGCCACCCTAGACCCACTTCAGTTTTCTTACCGCCCCAATAGGTCCATAAGTCACACTGCACACTGCCCTATCCTATCTGGACAAGAGGAATACCACAATTAAGAATGCTGTTCATTGTCTATAGCTCCTCATTCAACACCATGGTACCCTTCATCAAGCTGGAGGCCCTGGGTCTTAACCCCGCCCTGTGCAATTGGGAACTGGACTTTCTGACGGGCCACCCCAGGTGGTGAAGGTAGGAAACAACATCTCCACTTCACTGACCCTCAACACTGGGGCCCCACAAGGGTGTGTGCTCAGCCCCCTCCAGTACTCCCTTTTCACCCACGACTGCACGGCCATGCACGCCTACAGCTCAGTCATCAAGTTTACAGATCACACAACAGCAGTGGGCTTGATTACCAACAATGATGAGACAGCTTACAGGGAGGAGGTGAGGGCACTCGGAGCGTGGTGTCAGGAAAACATCCTCTCACTCAACATCAACAAAACAAAGGAGATGATCGTGGTCTTCGGGAAACAACAGAGGGAGCCCACCCCTATCCAGATCGACGGGACAGCAGTGGAGAAGGTGGAAAGTTCTATGTTTCTCTGCAAACACATCACAGACCAACTGAAATGGTCTACCGACACAGACAATGTGGTGAAGAAGGCGCAACAGTGCCTCTTCAACCTCAGGAGACTCAAGAAATCCTGACAAACTTTTACAGATGCACAATCGAGAGCATGCTATCAGGCTGTATCACAGCCTGGTATGGAAACTGCACCGCCCTCAACCACAAGGCTCTCCAGAGTGTGGTGAGGTCTGCACAACGTATCACTGGGGACAAGCTACCTGCCCTCCATGACATATACAGCACCCGATGTCACAGGAAGGCCAAAAAGATCATCAAGGACAACAACCACCCGAGCCACTGCCTGTTCACACTGCTACCATCCAGAAGGTGAGGTCAGTACAGGTGCATCAAAGCTGGGGCCGAGAGACTGAAAAACTTCTATCTCAAGGCCATCAGACTGTTAAACAACCATCACTAACTCAGTGGGCTGCTGCCTACACTGAGACCCAATCACTGGCCACTTTAAACAATGCCATTTTAAAACGCCATTTTAATAATATTTACATATCTTACATTACTCACATACAGTGTCTTGCGAAAGTATTCGGCCCCCTTGAACTTTGTGACCTTTTGCCACATTTCAGGCTTCAAACATAAAGATATAAAACTGTATTTTTTTGTGAAGAATCAACAACAAGTGGGACACAATCATGAAGTGGAACGATATTTATTGGATATTTCAAACCTTTTTAACAAATCACAAACTGAAAAATTGGGCGTGCAAAATTATTCAGCACCCTTAAGTTAATACTTTGTAGCGCCACCTTTTGCTGCGATTACAGCTGTAAGTCGCTTGGGGTATGTCTCTATCAGTTTTGCACATCGAGAGACTGAAATTTTTTCACATTCCTCCTTACAAAACAGCTCGAGCTCAGTGAGGTTGGATGGAGAGCATTTGTGAACAGCATTTTTCAGTTCTTTCCACAGATTCTCGATTGGATTCAGGTCTGGACTTTGACTTGGCCATTCTAACACCTGGATACGTTTATTTTTGAACCATTCCATTATAGATTTTGCTTTATGTTTTGGATCATTGTCTTGTTGGAAGACAAATCTCCGTCCCAGTCTCAGAGGTCTTTTGCAGACTCCATCAGGTTTTCTTCCAGAATGGTACTGTATTTGGCTCCCTCCATCTTCCCATCAATTTTAACCATCTTCCCTGTCCCTGCTGAAGAAAAGCAGGCCCAAACCATGATGCTGCCACCACCATGTTTGACAGTGGGGATGGTGTGTTCAGGGTGATGATCTGTGTTGCTTTTACGCCAAACATAACGTTTTGCATTGTTGCCAAAAAGTTCAATTTTGGTTACATCTGACCAGAGCACCTTCTTCCACATGTTTGGTGTGTCTCCCAGGTGGCTTGTGGCAAACTTTAAACAACACTTTTTATGGATATCTTTAATAAATGGCTTTCTTCTTGCCACTCTTCCATAAAGGCCATATTTGTGCAATATAATTGTTAGATTTCTTGTTAGATATTACTGCACTGTCAGAACTAGAAGCACAAGCATTTTGCTACCCTCACAGTAACATCTGCAACTGTGTGTTTGTCACCAATAAAATGTAATTTGATTTGAGGACTGCCATCAGTCAGGCTGTTCATGGTCATTTTTAGCAGGTGTATGTTTGTGTTATGAAACTGTAGTTATAAAAACAGTTTGTCAATAGTTTCATGACACATCATTTTCCCAATAGTTTCATGACACATCAGTTTCCCAATAGTTTCATGACACATCAGTTTCCCAACAGTTTCATGACACAACTATACAGACATCTAACAATGGATATGAGTGTCGGGTAGCAATCACTCATAGTTTCATTTTTAACAATATGGACAGTGGGGGAACTCATCCCTCCCTGACTCCCTTCCCGTCCACAGAATAAAGTTATCCAATGACAAATCAGAGGGTGAACTGTCTCCAGAGACAGTACATCTGAGAAGCACTAGGCCTGAAGATGGACCAGCGTCCCCAGCCCCTGTCACTGCTCTACTCTGCCGTCCTTCCACTCCCTAACAGAGGCTTGTGGTAGAAATTTTACTATCCAACAGTGCTGTTGTACATAGCGTTACACAGGCGGGTTGGGAAGCGAACGTATTGATGTTATGTTATGTTATCTGTTTTTATTTTTGATTTGATAGTTTTTGGAGGAAGAATTGAATGATTTCGGTCGTTCGGGCCGGAATTCATTTGCTCCATTGTTTGTTGATGGTTTTTTGTTATTGGCAGCCCAGCTTTCATTTTACAGAGTGGCTTTAAAAGTCATTTGAGAAGTGAGGATAGTCCCATGGAATTACATCCCGGTGGTCTAATTCATTTAGACACGCACGCACGCACGCACGCACGCACGCACGCACGCACGCACACGCGCACACACACACACACACGCACGCACGCACGCACGCACGCACGCACGCACACACACACACACACACACACACACACACACACACACACACACACACACACACACACACACACACACACACACACACACACACACACACACACACACACACACACACACACACACACACACACACACACACACACACACACACACACACTACTACTACTGTGACAGTTATTTTCAGGTCCATCCCTAACAAAGGTTGTTTTGATCCGACTTTGGTTTCTCTGTGACGTGAAAGGTCTTTGGTATGAACCTCTGTGCCTATTGTCCCTCCCGGGCTCCACAAACTGCTCTCAGTTGATGTGGCCTTTTCATGTAAAGCACCTGTCAATTTGTACAGTGATGCTAGTCTGCCTTGAATGTGTAGAATGGGTCCCCCTCTGTGCAAAGGGAGTTGTAATTCCAATTTACAGAGAGAAAGGGAACATTTCCTCTTTCAAAATGTCAGCCCTGGAAAATATGTCAAGGGGCTTGGAAATCAATCCCCTGGAAAACAGGTGGGATGTTTTCATTTAGAAAACCCCCAAGAGGAGTTAATTTACCCATACATTCCACAGTACTGTATTCAAGTGTCAACCATGATGAACACGGACGTGACCTTTTTCTGTCACATATCAAATAGGATAGTCAACGTCATGAAGCCGTGAGAAGCTCTGGAGCAGTTCCTCTGTGTGTATCTATGGAGCAGTTCCTCTGTGTGTATCTCTGGAGCAGTTCCTCTGTGTGTATCTTTGGAGGTATGTATACAGTACTGTATGTGTGGAGGTATGTATACAATACTGTATGTGTGGGGGTATGTATACAGTACTGTATGTATACAATCATGTATGTGTGGGGGTATGTATACTGTACTCTATGTATACAGTACTGTATGTATACAGTACTGTATGTGTGGTGGTATGTATACTGTACTGTATGTATACAGTACTGTATGTATACAATACTGTATGTGTGGGGGTATGTATACTGTACTGTATGTATACAATACTGTATGTGTGGGGGTATGTATACTGTACTGTATGTATACAATACTGTATGTGTGGGGGTATGTATACTGTACTGTATGTATACAATACTGTATGTGTGGGGGTATGTATACAGTACTGTATGTGTGGTGGTATGTATACAGTACTGTATGTATACAGTACTGTATGTGTGGAGGTATGTATACAGTACTGTATGTGTGGAGGTATGTATACAGTACTGTATGTGTGGTGTATGTATACTGTACTGTATGTGTGGTGGTATGTATACAGTACTGTATGTGTGGGGGTATGTATACAGTACTGTATGTGTGGGGGTATGTATACAGTACTGTATGTGTGGTGGTATGTATACAGTACTGTATGTGTGGTGGTATGTATACAATACTGTATGTGTGGGGGTATGTATACAATACTGTATGTGTGGGGGTATGTATATACAGTACTGTATGTGTGGGGGTATGTATATACAGTACTGTATGTGTGGGGGTATGTATACTGTACTGTATGTGTGGAGGTATGTATACAATACTGTATGTGTGGGGGTATGTATACAGTACTGTATGTGTGGGGGTATGTATACAATACTGTATGTGTGGGGGTATGTATACTGTACTGTATGTGTGGTGGTATGTATACAGTACTGTATGTATGGGGGTATGTATACAATACTGTATGTGTGGGGGTATGTATACAGTACTGTATGTGTGGGGGTATGTATACAGTACTGTATGTGTGGGGTATGTATACAGTACTGTATGTGTGGGGGTATGTATACAGTACTGTATGTGTGGGGGTATGTATACAGTACTGTATGTGTGGTGGTATGTATACAGTACTGTATGTGTGGTGGTATGTATACAGTACTGTATGTGTGGTGGTATGTATACTGTACTGTATGTGTGGTGGTATGTATACAATACTGTATGTGTGGGGGTATGTATATACAGTACTGTATGTGTGGGGGTATGTATACAGTACTGTATGTGTGGTGTATGTATACAGTACTGTATGTGTGGTGTATGTATACTGTACTGTATGTGTGGGGGTATGTATACAATACTGTATGTGTGGGGGGTGGTATGTATTTTGGGATGTATGTATACAATACTGTATGTGTGGGGGTATGTATACAGTACTGTATGTGTGGTGGTATGTATACAGTACTGTATGTGTGGTGGTATGTATACTGTACTGTATGTGTGGTGGTATGTATACAATACTGTATGTGTGGGGGTATGTATACAGTACTGTATGTGTGGGGGTATGTATACAGTACTGTATGTGTGGGGTATGTATACAGTACTGTATGTGTGGTGGTATGTATACTGTACTGTATGTGTGGAGGTATGTATACAATACTGTATGTGTGGGGGTATGTATACAGTACTGTATGTGTGGTGGTATGTATACAGTACTGTATGTGTGGTGGTATGTATACTGTACTGTATGTGTGGAGGTATGTATACAGTACTGTATGTGTGGTGGTATGTATACAGTACTGTATGTGTGGTGGTATGTATACTGTACTGTATGTGTGGGGTATGTATACAGTACTGTATGTGTGGTGGTATGTATACTGTACTGTATGTATACAGTACTGTATGTGTGGTGGTATGTATACTGTACTGTATGTGTGGTGGTATGTATACAGTACTGTACTGTATGTGTGGAGGTATGTATACAGTACTGTATGTGTGGTGGTATGTATACAGTACTGTACTGTATGTGCACTTATGTGTAAATCATATGTTACACTGAAATCATCTTTAACACTGAAATCATCAAGCTTATAAAATACATTGTTGATTTAAATGTTTAAGCTCATTGGGAAGTAAAGGAATAAAATACCTGTCTGGGAACATTCATCAACACATTTTGCACAACAACTACCTGTCAACACACGTCCAAAGTGTAAAACCAGATTTTGAGTTCACCGCTTAAGACTGATGCAGACTCTTTGGTGCGGTTTGGACAGGCCTCGACTTTCAACGTCCATTGACGTTGATTTTTGGTCCAGTACGGACCAAATCTGAACCAATCATAGACGTCTATATTTCGCAAGTTTGGACAGCACAGTACGTCAACGTACATTACAGTAGAGCACAGTAAAGAAAAATAAAGTATAGTATGTTACAGTATGATGTACTGTATTGTACTCTACTCTAAAGTACTCTGCTCAATTAAACTGTACTGTACTCTACTGTACTGGACTCTACTGTACTCCACTCTACTGAATTAAGCTCTACTGTACTCTACTGTACTACACTACTGAATTAAGCTCTACTGTACTGTACTCTACTGTACTACACTCTACTGAATTGAGCTCTACTGTACCGTGCTGTACTTTACTGAATAAAACTCTACTGTTCTGTACTGTACTGTACTCTACTGAATACTGTGCTCTAATCTGAACCGTGCTGTACTTTACTGAATAAAACTCTACTGTCCTGTACCGTACTGTACTCTACTGTGGTATACTGTGCTCTAATCTACTGAACTGTGCTGTATTGTACTATGATGTTCAAACTTGTGAAATTTCGCCAAGAAGTCTATGATTTGTTCAGATTTGGTCTGGTCCGAAACAGCCAAATATGTACTTGTTTGGTGACGGGGTTCATTAGAATAATACCCAGCATGCTTTGCAAGTGTTTGTTTTACATTTACATTTTGGTCATTCAGCGGATGTTCTTATATTCAGAGTGATTTACAGGCAGTGCATTCAACTAAGATAGAACAACAACATATCACATTCATAGCAAGAACTAACTATTTCTGTAACCGTTACTGAAAATGTTTTTGTAGTTGAAGAACTGGTCTGTTGGTGAATATATATGTAGATATACTTACTTTGAACTTCATTAAAAAAGCATTCATTAAGTGCGTTCTACTGTTTGAAACAAATGGAAGTGTAATATTTTGTACTGGTGTTAATGCGTTTTATACTGTTTTTATATATACAAATGATGTTAGAGAAATATGTTAATTTTTTTTAGGAAAATACTTTTTAAAACATTTATTCCAAAAGAATGAAAATTTAAAAAAGTGCATGTGACAGATGGGAGCAATATGACATATTCTGTTGTAATCTTCAATTGGCTCTTCTTTCCTTTTATTATATGGATTTAGTAGTAGTGCTTCTACATCTGCATTACTTGCTGTTTGGGGTTTTAGGCTGGGTTTCTGTACAGCACTTTGAGATATCAGCTGATGTAAGAAGGGCTTTATAAATACTTTTGATTTGATTTAGCTGAAAGTAATTATTGTGAAATAATGCTTCCTTCATTGAGAATGTATGTGTTGAAAATTGGCCATAGAATCAACGACCAAAGAAAATGTACTTTTTCAACATCTGTAAATTATGTATTTTTCATTCAGAACCCGTAAATGAACCTGATTCCAACGTCCGGAAAATACTCCTTTGCAACGTCTGGGAAATATGTGTTTTCACCTTACATTCAGAACCAAAAAAGAACATAACGCCTGGAAGTTATGTATTTGTATTATAGACGTCTTTTCAACATCATTTTGCTTACTGGGTTGCTGCCGATGACTATTTGCATCTTTCTCTGGCTGAGTTTGTTTTGATTGCCAATAATAATAATCCATGATAATTCAACTACTATTACAACTACTATTACAACTACTACCAATATTATAACTACTACCAATATTATAACTACTACTACTATTACTATAACTACTACTACTATTACTATAACTACTACTAATATTATAACTACTACTACTATTACTATAACTACTACTACTATTACTATAACTACTACTAATATTATAACTACTACTCCTACTATTATAACTACTACTACTACTATTACTATAATTACTACTATTACTATAACTACTAATATTATAACTACTACTATTACTATAACTACTACTAATATTATAACTACTACTACTATTACTATAACTATAACTATTACTATAACTACTACTACTACTACTATAACTACTACTACTAATATTACTATAACTACTACTACTAATATTATAAATACTATTACTATAACTACTACCACTATTACTATAATAACTACTACTACTACTATTACTATACCTACTACTACTACTATTAATATAACTACTACTACTATAACTACTACTACTAATATTACTATAACTACTACTACTAATACTTTAACTACTATTACTATAACTACTAATATTATTACTATACCTACTACTACTAATATTACTATAACTACTACTACTAATATTATAACTACTATTACTATAACTACCACTAATATTATAACTACTATTACTATAACTACTACCACTATTACTATACCTACTACTAGTATAATAACTACTACTACTACTATTACTATAACTACTACTATTACTATACCTACTACTATTACTATAACTACTACTACTACTAATATTATAACTACTACTACTACTATTATAACTACTACTACTAATATTATAACTACTACTACTATTACTATAACTACTACTACTAATATTATAACTACTACTACTACTATTATAAATACTACTACTAATATTATAACTACTACTACTACTATTATAACTACTACTACTAATATTATAACTACTACACCTATTACTATATCTACTACTACTACTATTACTATAACTACTACTACTATTATTATAACTACAACTACTGCTACCACTACACCTCGTTATTGTCCACCACAAATAACCAAAGTCATATCCATCATCACAATCGTTAAAATAACACTATAGTACTGTCAACATAATTTCCCGAATCGCACTATCACAATGAAGCCTTCCCCGCTGGAACTGAGAATAGATTCCACACCAAACCAGTGTTAATAATAGATATTTGCTCCATCATATTGTCAGTTAGCTAGTTAATTGAAACGTACTGTAGTCGTGTGGCTGAGCGTTGAGATGGTGCTGACCATTAGATATATAGCTTATGTCTTAATTTATAAGACACGGTGAACCAGGATGAGCCTGGAGCTAAAGCGAGCCAGAGAGAGCAGCTGTAATTAGTGGATGTGCCTCACGTTAGAAACACTTATCACCCCGAGGGCAGATCTGGCATGGGTCGTCTTCATTACACCAAACGGAAGAAAATGGCTTGAAACAGGGAGGAACTACCTGAATTTGTCCAATAACAAATGCTCGTTTTTATTTTCCACTGCAACGCGTTTTGCTACACTGTGTCCCGATGAAAACGACCCTATGTGTTCATAGGTACATTTGCATAGCCTGTTTTTTGAATGGGGTACATTAGCGACTAGTTGTGTTTGGATGAACAAAACCAGGATAAAACAGGACCATTTATCTCTGGATCGTATAGCTCTAGCATATCTCTAGCATATCTCATGCCTGCTCTTAATGTTCTTCATTTCTGATCATTTCCAGGTAGGCCTACAGTAGAGTAATACCCAGGTTCTATTTTTCTGCAGATCCCTCCCTCGTTGCCGCCCATTGCCATCACAACTGTCTCTCTCACCGAAGTGTAGGCTTCCCTCCTAACTAGAGAGCGTAATGCGCCTGCTCAGCAGTTTAAACCGATTGACAGAAGACAAGCATCAGCGAGAGACGTGACACGGAGCTCCATATGCAATATTGTGACAAAACAAAAAATATGAAAGAAATGGTGATTATCTTGAGCTACTGTAGATACAACCTGGAGTGAATAAGATGTCTATTGAAGAAGCCAACCAAGGGTTGCCGTTTTGAAGACAGTGATCTTTTCATTCGTGGAAATGGAATTTGTATGAGTTTTTGAGTGCCGCATTTGTAAGCAGACGGAGTGCAGAGAAGAGTGAATTCAAGCAACAGTAGAGGTGAGCCATAACGTCCCTCACACTTACACACAAGGACATATTTTATACAGTCTTATGACGAGGGCGGGAGCTTTTTGTTCACGACACAAACATCAAATCTACCCAACTGCCCCATGGTGCAAAGCCACTGTATATTGTCATCAAGTCTAATGCAAGCTGCTGCATAACGTACGTTGAATGGCACAACTATCGTGTCCATTCAGCTGCAGCACAGAGACGTTTGTTGGGCTGTTATGTCGGAAATAACATGTGACACATATAGCCTCGAGTAGACGACAACATTCAGGCTTTCTTTACGTTTGGTTACGCGGTCGAGAACCACTAGCTCAGTCACCCTAAAAGGCTCGAAGAAGCATCATTCTCACCCCGTTGCCTTTGATCATGTAAATGATGTTGTTTTCTCAAACACAGTGCAAATTCAACATATATTTCCCGAACTGCTGGGTAGTATTGTTGACCCCCCAACCTATCAAACATAGGCTACCAATACAGTAAGGAGCCTGCAGTTTATCACAACGTGACACATTTGGTTGAGTTACTTTGTATGCAGACTAGTACTATTCCATGTCGCAGGGGGGGTAGAGCACTCAATGAAAAGTAATGACACTTTGACAGGCGTTGTTGTACACCTAGAGCCACTGCGTTATGTGCCGCTGGTCAACGGGGCTTATTCAGTGACGTTTCGTTGCTGTTGCGTCAGAGCAACAATATATTCATTATTTATCTACGTTAACGGTATAATATATTTATTTTAGCCATTCATGACATTTTCTTTTAAGATTTTCTTTTACATTTTCATGTACTCTACAAAGCACACGGGGTAGTTGAACATCTTTTGACACAAACCTGAATTTAATTGAACTGAACCCACCCAACCCATGTCTTAAGCACTGCAGAAGATGAGAGCTCCAAACTTGGCTTACCTTTCAACAGGGAACATGGTACCTCACTCCTAGCTCATAGTCCACTCAATGTCCCATAGTGGGAGAAGCCATAGGCATGGAGACCCACCCACCCCTCCAACTATTAACTGCAGACATTGAGCAACAGTCGCTATGGACCTTGGGCATTCCTCTTGAAATACCACAGTGATGTCATTCTTCTCAACAGGGCAGATGGGCTGAAGCCATTATGGTGCTGAGAGGTGATATCTCCTCAGCATAAAGTTTACATCCAACGGTATCCATTTACAGCTAGGCGTTTATGGCGAGAGTTCAGTTCACAAGTGATGATCTATCGATTCCCGACGTCATTTCATGTTTTCATGTGAAGCTGAGCTATTTTGTCGTTCAAACAGGCAGAAATACAGCCAGTATGACACGTTTTGCATTATATGTCAAAAAGTGATTGAAATCAAATGTAAAGACCCTTAACCCAGTGGAGGTGGTGTCGTTCTGTTCTAGTGATAACCCAGTGGAGGTGGTGTCCGTTCTGTTCTAGTGATAACCCAGTGGAGGTGGTGTCCGTTCTGTTCTAGTGATAACCCAGTGGAGGTGGTGTCGTTCTGTTCTAGTGATAACCCAGTGGAGGTGGTGTCGTTCTGTTCTAGTGATAACCCAGTGGAGGTGGTGTCCGTTCTGTTCTAGTGATAACCCAGTGGAGGTGGTGTCCGTTCTGTTCTAGTGATAACCCAGTGGAGGTGGTGTCCGTTCTGTTCTAGTGATAACCCAGTGGAGGTGGTGTCCGTTCTGTTCTAGTGATAACCCAGTGGAGGTGGTGTCCGTTCTGTTCTAGTGATAACCCAGTGGAGGTGGTGTCCGTTCTGTTCTAGTGATAACCCCGTGGAGGTGGTGTCCGTTCTGTTCTAGTGATAACCCAGTGGAGGTGGTGTCCGTTCTGTTCTAGTGATAACCCAGTGGAGGTGGTGTCCGTTCTGTTCTAGTGATAACCCAGTGGAGGTGGTGTCCGTTCTGTTCTAGTGATAACCCAGTGGAGGTGGTGTCCGTTCTGTTCTAGTGATAACCCAGTGGAGGTGGTGTCCGTTCTGTTCTAGTGATAACCCAGTGGAGGTGGTGTCCGTTCTGTTCTAGTGATAACCCAGTGGAGGTGGTGTCCGTTCTGTTCTAGTGATAACCCCGTGGAGGTGGTGTCCGTTCTGTTCTAGTGATAACCCAGTGGAGGTGGTGTCCGTTCTGTTCTAGTGATAACCAAGTGGAGTTGGTGTCCGTTCTCTTCTAGTGATAACCCTGTTGAGGTGGTGTCCGTTATGTTCTAGTGATAACCCAGTCGAGGTGGTGTCCGTTCTGTTCTAGTGATAACCCCGTTGAGGTGGTGTCGTTCTGTTCTAGTGATAACCCAGTGGAGGTGGTGTCCGTTCTGTTCTAGTGATAACCCAGTGGAGGTGGTGTCGTTCTGTTCTAGTGATAACCCAGTGGAGGTGGTGTCCGTTCTGTTCTAGTGATAACCCAGTGGAGGTGGTGTCCGTTCTGTTCTAGTGATAACCCAGTGGAGGTGGTGTCCGTTCTGTTCTAGTGATAACCCAGTGGAGGTGGTGTCGTTCTGTTCTAGTGATAACCCAGTGGAGGTGGTGTCCGTTCTGTTCTAGTGATAACCCAGTGGAGGTGGTGTCCGTTCTGTTCTAGTGATAACCCAGTGGAGGTGGTGTCCGTTCTGTTCTAGTGATAACCCAGTGGAGGTGGTGTCCGTTCTGTTCTAGTGATAACCCAGTGGAGGTGGTGTCCGTTCTGTTCTAGTGATAACCCAGTGGAGGTGGTGTCCGTTCTGTTCTAGTGATAACCCAGTGGAGGTGGTGTCCGTTCTCTTCTAGTAACCTACTGGCCTTTGTGTGCGCTCTACTAAACACTTACTCATGTGATAAGTCACAACGGTCTAGGAGATTTGTCACATCGTGATGTGCCAAACTGCCCATGCCATGTAAGTATTTTCAAAGAGGCATTTTCAAAGAGGCCTTTTTTCCAAATTGACCCAACATTTGGTCCAAGCACTGTATGACATTTTAGCTTAATATGGTTAGAAAACATATGGGAAAAGGAATTAGATTAAGCCTGCATCCGTCTAAGCTATTTATTGAATGTATGAAACCTTGTTTATTTTTGCTGTAATAGCCCATGGTGCATTTAACAGTCAAAGAGGAATTAAAGGAATGTTTAAAGAAAAATAAACTAATCTGACTGCTTCCCACCATATCTGTCCAAAGATATTAAATTCATCTCCCCGTTCAGTGAGCGCTCTTCAAAGGACAATGTGTCACTGGCACAGATCGTTAGTGTGATATCAGCATTTTGTTTGATTCCAACATGGCCTGATTCTTATTGGGGCATTTGTTTCTTGTCTGTCTGCTGCTCAAAGCTAGGCCTTCAAGTGAGTCTCTTTATGTCTTATGTCATACTATTTATGTATCCATTTATCTACTTGAACCTAAGTATTATGGTTGCAAGAAGATTCTTCCTTTACAGTAGGTAGGTATTGTTACGCAACAATGTCCCCGCTCTGTGATGTTGTTCAACAGTCTCCATCTCTGTGGGGATAGAACCATGTTGTCACAGAGATTGAGAGCCAATGCTAACATGTGTCTGTCTTGCTACGTGTTCTCCTCTCTGTGACATCAGCCAGCAGCTGGGGAAGAGGGCAGTGGACACTCCCCCTGGCGCAGCTGTGTTAGAACATGGCAATGCCCACTGGCTGCACTCTATCTGCTGCCTATAGATGGAACAAGAGAGAGAGAGAACAAAGAGATGTGGACAGGCAGACACCTAGAGAGAACAAAGAGATGTGGACAGGCAGACACCTAGAGAGAACAAAGAGATGTGGACAGGCAGACACCTAGAGACAATAAAGAGATCAAAGAGATGTGGACAGGCAGACACCTAGAGAGAATAAAGAGATCAAAGAGATGTGGACTAGAGAGAGAACAAAGAGATGTGGACAGGCAGACACCTAGAGAGAATAAAGAGATCAAAGAGATGTGGACAGGCAGACACCTAGAGAGAATAAAGAGAACAAAGAGATGTGGACAGGCAGACACCTAGAGAGAATAAAGAGATGTGGACAGGCAGACACCTAGAGAGAATAAAGAGAACAAAGAGATGTGGACAGGCAGACACCTAGAGAGAATAAAGAGATGTGGACAGGCAGACACCTAGAGAGAATAAAGAGATGTGGACAGGCAGACACCTAGAGAGAATAAAGAGATCAAAGAGATGTGGACAGGCAGACACCTAGAGAGAATAAAGAGATCAAAGAGATGTGGACAGGCATACACCTAGAGAGAATAAAGAGATGTGGACAGGCACAACAAATATAAAGAACCATGTCAGTGGACTCTCCTTTAGGAGCCAGTCCATGATCAGAAACACAGACATACCCACGGGTACATAGTATAGACATACCCACGGGTACATAGTATAGACATACATAGTATAGACATACCCACGGGTACATAGTATAGACATACCCACGGGAACGTAGTATAGACATACCCACGGGTACATAGTATAGACATACCCACGGAAAGATAGTATAGACATACCCACGGGTACATAGTATAGACATACCCACGGGTACATAGTATAGACATACCCACGGGAACATAGTATAGACATACCCACGGAACATAGTATAGACATACCCACGGGTACATAGTATAGACATACCCACGGGAACATAGTATAGACATACCCACGGGAACATAGTATAGACATACATAGTATAGACATACATAGTATAGACATACATAGTATAGACATACCCACAGGAACATAGTATAGACATACATAGTATAGACATACCCACGGGAACATAGTATAGACATACATAGTATAGACATACCCACGGGAACATAGTATAGACATACCCACGGGTACATAGTATAGACATACCCACGGGAACATAGTATAGACATACCCACGGGTACATAGTATAGACATACCCACGGGAACATAGTATAGACATACCCACGGGAACATAGTATAGACATACATAGTATAGACATACATAGTATAGACATACATAGTATAGACATACCCACAGGAACATAGTATAGACATACATAGTATAGACATACCCACGGGAACATAGTATAGACATACATAGTATAGACATACCCACGGGAACATAGTATAGACATACCCACGGGAACATAGTATAGACATACCCACGGGAACATAGTATAGACATACCCATGGGTACATAGTATAGACATACCCACGGGTACATAGTATAGACATACCCACGGGTACATAGTATAGACATACCCACGGGAACATAGTATAGACATACCCACGGGAACATAGTATAGACATACATAGTATAGACATACATAGTATAGACATACATAGTATAGACATACCCACGGGTACATAGTATAGACATACATAGTATAGACATACCCACGGGTTCATAGTATAGACATACCCACGGGAACATAGTATAGACATACCCACGGAACATAGTATAGACATACCCACGGGTTCATAGTATAGACATACCCACGGGACATAGTATAGACATACCCACGGGACATAGTATAGACATACCCACGGGAACATAGTATAGACATACATAGTATAGACATACATAGTATAGACATACATAGTATAGACATACCCACGGGAACATAGTATAGACATACATAGTATAGACATACCCACGGGTTCATAGTATAGACATACCCACGGGAACATAGTATAGACATACCCACGGGAACATAGTATAGACATACCCACGGGAACATAGTATAGACATACATAGTATAGACATACCCACGGAACATAGTATAGACATACCCACGGGTACATAGTATAGACATACCCACGGGAACATAGTATAGACATACCCACGGGTACATAGTATAGACATACCCACGGGAACATAGTATAGACATACCCACGGGAACATAGTATAGACATACCCACGGGAACATAGTATAGACATACCCACGGGTACATAGTATAGACATACCCACGGGTACATAGTATAGACATACCCACGGAACATAGTATAGACATACCCACGGGTACATAGTATAGACATACCCACGGGAACATAGTATAGACATACCCACGGAACATAGTATAGACATACCCACGGGTACATAGTATAGACATACCCACGGGTACATAGTATAGACATACATAGTATAGACATACCCACGGGTACATAGTATAGACATACCCACGGGAACATAGTATAGACATACCCACGGGTACATAGTATAGACATACCCACGGGTACATAGTATAGACATACATAGTATAGACATACCCACGGGTACATAGTATAGACATACATAGTATAGACATACCCACGGGAACATAGTATAGACATACCCACGGGTACATAGTATAGACATACCCACGGGTACATAGTATAGACATACCCACGGGAACATAGTATAGACATACCCACGGGTACATAGTATAGACATACCCACGGGTACATAGTATAGACATACATAGTATAGACATACCCACGGGTACATAGTATAGACATACCCACGGGTACATAGTATAGACATACCCACGGGTACATAGTATAGACATACCCACGGGAACATAGTATAGACATACCCACGGGTACATAGTATAGACATACCCACGGGTACATAGTATAGACATACCCACGGGTACATAGTATAGACATACCCACGGGTACATAGTATAGACATACCCACGGGTACATAGTATAGACATACATAGTATAGACATACCCACGGGAACATAGTATAGACATACCCACGGGTACATAGTATAGACATACCCACGGGTACATAGTATAGACATACCCACGGGTACATAGTATAGACATACCCACGGGTACATAGTATAGACATACATAGTATAGACATACCCACGGAACATAGTATAGACATACCCACGGGTACATAGTATAGACATACATAGTATAGACATACCCACGGGAACATAGTATAGACATACCCACGGGTACATAGTATAGACATACCCACGGGTACATAGTATAGACATACATAGTATAGACATACCCACGGGTACATAGTATAGATATACCCACGGGTACATAGTACAGACATACATAGTATAGACATACCCACGGGTACATAGTATAGAGAACACTGACAGGCAGTACTGTTAATACCTGGGGTACATAACACAATGGCTTGGGGGCATAGATTTTTATATGTAACATTTATTTAACTAGGCAAGTCAGTTAAGAACACATTCTTATTTACAATGACGGCCTACCAGGGAACAGTGGGTTAACTGCCTTGTTCAGAACGACTGATTTTTTTTAACCTTGTCAGCTCTGGGATTCGATCCAGCAACCTTTTGGTTACAGGCCCAACGCTCTAACAACGAGGCTACCTGCCACCCCAATACAAAGCGCACCCCTATAGCTAGCTCTGGCGTGGAGGTCTATAGAAACAGCCTTCTGTATCCAGCCCACATGAACTCCTGTTGTTGATATTTACCCACTCAGGAAGATCACTTTGATTCTGTTTGGGCTGTAAGTCGGCGGCTTAGCGTAGCTAGAAGCCAAATCCCAGCTTGCTTGGTTGAACGGCAGCTGAAACACGCAGGGACAATGGCAGGAGGAGACTCAGAGGATGTGGCGAAAGTCAATAGGGCTTAATGGCCATTGTGATACACAATAACAGTCCTGAATCCCGAGTCTGCCGTTGACTGCAATGGGAGCTAAAGTAGTGCTAACAGCAAGACGTTAGCCTAGCCATTCAATGTAAAAGGAAGAATGAAAAGACAGCTGAATATATGATAATGGTAAACTAGCAGTTTGCTTTTTTAATGGTAAACTAGCATAGCTTCCTTTTTAATGGTAAACTAGCATAGCTTCCTTTTTAATGGTAAACTAGAATAGCTTCCTTTTCTAATGGTAAACTAGCATAGCTTCCTTTTTAATGGTAAACTAGCATAGCTTCCTTTTTAATGGTAAACTAGCATAGCTTCCTTTTTAATGGTAAACTAGCATAGCTTCCTTTTTTAATGGTAAACTAGCATAGTTTCCTTTTTTAATGGTAAACTAGCATAGCTTCCTTTTTTAATGGTAAACTAGCATAGCTTCCTTTTTAATGGTAAACTAGCATAGCTTCCTTTTTAATGGTCAATTAGCTTCCTTTTTAATGGTCAATTAGCTTCCCTTTTTAATGGTAAACTAGCATAGCTTCCTTTTTTCATTGAGTGTCTCTTAGCATCAGCTTATTCACTGAGAAGTTGATTGTAGGTGGTCCATTCGGTCTTTAGTTAGTCAGTTTAGCAGCTAATGCTGATGTTTGCATTGT